>NC_048896.1:28017591-28084334 GCF_011077185.1 Oxyura jamaicensis
CCCCCCCCCCCCCCCCCCCCCAAATCACCCTTCCTAATGAGATTAAGTTGATAGCTGGAGCTCAAATGTCTCATTTGTCAATGGGAGAGCTCTTAGTTCCTATGCAGCTTGAGCCTGTGATTTCAAAATAAATTTAAATGCTTTTATAGGTGAAAATGAGCTTATTTGACAGTGAGCTGGTTGTAGCTTTTATATTTTTGCTTTATTGGGTAGTTCCAGTAGTAAACTGAATTTATTGAAATAAAGCTATGAAAGGACTTCAGTTGCCTGTTCTGAATGATATTTTTAAAGAACTCCACTCTTTGTCTGTTATTTTAATGTAAGGTAAAGGCTGCAACTTGTATATGCATATTGTTTGAAGGCTTTGAATGGCTTGTCTGTCTGATCCATTTTAATAGATTCCAGCATTTTTCCATGACATCATTATTATAACAGACTTCCTAGCAAATATGAACAGCTGCTGTGTATTTTTTTCCTGTGTTTTATATTAAAACTGTAACAGCTTTTCTGTTCTCTACAAATGACAGCAATAGGCTCGCCTGTAAAACAAAATGGAAAAAAAAAAGTCAAAGTAAGGAGCTGTGATACTGTTAACAGGCCAGTAATGTAACAGGTCCCCATGTATGAATCGTTTCATAATGCAAGAAGGGATTACTTATGCTGCTGTCGTACTGGTCAAAGGTTGGTCGCGTTTCCTTCTCCCCCTTGCCCTGATCTAAACTGTGCATCATTAAAGATGATGAAAACAGTATTGTACTCAGCTTCCTGGCCCAGATGGCAATTTGCATGAAGTATTTTATTGTACTGTTTTTTTTTTTTTTTTTTTTTTTTACTAATATAATTATTATGCAGCCTGCACATAGGGGTTTAAAAGTTTCTTCCAATTCTTATAGTTCAGGTCAAGGAGAATCACTTCATTGTTTCTCTGAGTATCCAGGAGTTCAGTGATGCTTTAGAGGCCACTTTACAGAGAGACTAACTTTCCACCTGGCTCCATCTGTAAATAGCTATATTGTTATTATATTGTTACATTGCATTTTGTCTGGAATACCTTGATTGGAGTCGCGGTATCTTTTAGGTGGTGATTCGCATGAGGAAACTGAGTGTACCCTCAGTAAGTTTGTAGATGACACCAAGCTGGGGTAAAGTGTCGATCTGCTGGAGGGTAGGAAGGCCCTGCAGAGGGACCTGGACAGGCTGGGTTGATGGGCAGAGGCCCATGGGATGAGGTTCAACATGGCTACGTGCCAGGGCCTGTGCTTTGGCATCAACAACCCCATGTAGCGCTGCAGGTTTGGGGCAGAGTGGCTGGAAAGCTGCACAGAGGAAAAGCATCTGGAGGTGTTGGTTGATGCTTACCTGAACACGAGCCAGCAGTGTGCCCAGGTGGCCAAGAAGGCCAGCGGCATCATGGCTTCCATCAGGAACAGTGCAGCCAGCAGGAGCAGGGAGGTGATCGTCCCCCTGTACTCGGCTCTGGTGAGGCTGCACCTGGAGCACTGTGTTCAGCTTTGGGCCCCTCACTACAAGAAGGACATCGAGGCCCTGGAGCGTGTCCAGAGAAGGGCTATGAAGCTGGTGAAGGGCCTGGAGCACAAGTCCTGTGAGGAGCAGCTGAGGGAGCTGGAGGTGTTTAGTCTGGAGAGGAGGAGGCTCAGGGGAGACCTCATTGCTCTCTGCAACTGCCTGAAAGGAAGGTGTGGGGAGCTGGGGGTCGGCCTCTTCTCACAATAACTAGTGATAGGACTAGAGGGAAGGGCCTCAAGTTGTGCCAGGGGAGGTTTAGGTTGGAAATTAGGAGACATTTATTCTCAGAAAGAGCAGTCAGGCATTGGAGTGGGTTTCCCAGGGAGGTGGTGGAGTCCCCGTCCCTGGAGGTGTTCAAGGAAACACTGGACTTGGTGCTTGATTTTATGAGTACATGGTGAATATGAGGTGCACTATGTTCCAGTAAGCAAATGATGTAACAAAACTAGGAAGCATATTGTTTACATGGTTCTAGATAGTGACATGCAGTGCTGCACAGAATAGCAAGATGCTTGTTGGTCACTCCTGGCATCCAGCAAGCCCGGAGTTAACAGCCAACTCGTGTCTCACCTGGGTGCTCTACCTTGAGTAAGGTGACAACGCCGGTAACTGCTGCTCAGAGTGGCCAATCTGACTGGGGATGACCTGACTTACAGACTGGCCAAGCCCTATGGCGTTGTATGGCCATAAAAAGATTCATGGTCTATTAATGCTGTTACTTTAGTCCCATGTCTTTTGTAGTGCCTTCTAGGGGGGGGGATGTAGCATCTAAGCACCTCTTGTCTTTCTGACTCGGAGGGATTGGTTATGCACCAGGTAGGTGATTGTGAGCTGGCTGAAAAGTATTAAAAGAAAATCAATGCTAATCTTGCAATAAGAAACTAGATAAGGACAGGGCTACATTGTCACTGTCTGTGGTGTTCATCAAATGGGTGCCCATTTTGTGTCTGCATATAAAGAAATAATTTCATAAAAGATACAACTAATGCCTTCTGGGGAATATCAGTTGCAAGGCCTTCTTGTTCATCTGGCAGGAACTTTACTGACACAGGCAGGACTGCCTGACCTGTTCTACAAACGTGTCCTAAAGCAGATTTTGAAGCACATAAAATATAATACTAATATTACTAACCCAAATGTGGCAGAATGTGTGAAAATTACTCTCAGGTTTGTAGTCACAGAAAGCTAAATACATCAGCTGCAGTGTATAATGTAGCTGCCTACACACACACACACACAAAAAGTAATTCTTTTAAACATTTGGCACTCCATAGTACCCAGCGACTAATGTTTGCTGTCTATGTCTATGGGTTTCTGTGCCATACAGCAGCCTGGGTAGGAGGACTATTTCAAACCCAACCTAGTTTTGAAGGGCAGCCCACGTTGGCAGGGTGATGATATTAACACAAATACCATTTAATTCCAACAATAAAAGATTTCTGAAGGATCCATTTTATCATTATCCTTTACGCTGAAAGGAATATATATAAAAAAAAAAAAAAGTAAAAAAATCTGATGTCCAATGAAACAATCTATGTGTAATTTTCACTTTTTTTTTTTTTTTTTTCCTAACAGATAATTAGAAAGCAAAATGAAGAAACTCCATGTTATATAGAAAGTATTTTCAGATCCTAATTCTTATCATACCTCTTCTGCCCTGAGGAAAATATCTTGTCATTGTTCATTGTTCTAATGTTCACCAGTATGGGGGAGATATAGGGACTTCCTTGTACTGATTTTTTCTTACTGCATTTCATATACAGAAATTAATTTTTTCTCTCCCCTTTCCTCAACTTCCATATCATTTTAGAGATTTTTGTTCCCTGGAATTGTGTTTTAGTCAGTTTGGCTTATATGTGATGTACCAGCGTGTTGTGGATGGTTTAACTAGTTCATTTCAGTAAATAAACTTCTGTACAAAGGTTTTTCCATTCCTTCTCCCAAAAGTAAGTTCAAGAGAGTACCAGTTATTTGCATAAATATATATTTTAATAGATCTTAAATCTCTTAGACATAAATATTAGCCAGCTTATAAAAGTTTTTTCTACGAAATAAAGATATTTTGTAGATATTCTTCTTATTTTTAACATGCAAGTTATCAGGCATCCCGTAGAGATGATACGCTGCCATAGAAAACAATTTCACAGACATTCGTCGATATAATCTACAATATATACAATATCAAGTCATTTAATGATAATGACCACATCTGTTCTGATCTGAACAGCAAAGCAAAATTATGGAGATTCTGTAAAACAAACACAAAACCCTATAGTTGCACCAGTAAATCAAATAAAAATAGTGTTCATGTGATTTGAATACAAAGAGGTCTGGGAAATAACATCTGCCCTTCATCAAAGATGTTTCACGTTTTGCTATGTGGAACTCTGAAATAAAACTCAGAATGTATTTTGGTAATAGTACAACCAAAAAAGGTCATTCACTGAAAAATTACTTAACGGTGTTTTTCCTATTCAGGGGTGCCTTAGAAGGTTAAACCTGAAATGGCTATGCTAATGAAAGTATGAACATTTGAGTGAAAGATGGCAATGCTTGGATTCAGTATATTCCATACATAAATAATAGTAAATTGATGTTGATGGTGAGCATTGATTTTTTCTCATGGACAGTACAGGTGTTTTTCAACTACAGTTGTGATAAAGTTTGTGGTAGACTGTGGGAAGAGAGAAGCATGTTTTAATTAGCCAAACATGAGTTTTCAGATTCTTATTGTGTATCCATGCTACAGTCCCCAAGCATGAAGCAGGTCAGTCAGCTGTTTCATCCCTTCAATCATAGAATCCCATAGAATCAGATTCTATGATCCAGAAATAATCAGTGTATCAAAATATGTAAGACACAGATACCTATCTGAGACCTACACAGTATTTGAAAGGCTTTGAATGTTCCTCGTTATAAACCCTTTAGGGTTCTGTTCACATGTTGGAGTACCGCCTGCCAGGACCAGTCCTTATTGTAAGCCCGGCAGTGTTGCCACAATGTAGGAGAAAGTTTGTGGATGTATCTTTACCCGAAAATAACATTATCTCATTAGTCCTAGTAAAAAACTCGTACTGCAGTTGTTTCACTGCTCCTTTAGTAGAGACTTGGGGATTTGTGCTCCTGGTATTTTCTAATATTGTTGTGTCGGTCATATTTGGAGGGTATTTTGATGGTTGGTCTTAATGGTAGTAAGAAGGCTTGGGGCTCTTTTTGTGGTTTTTATTTTATTTCTTTGTCACCTTCAGCTTCAGGCTGACCTATGATGGCAATGAGTGTAATTTATAGCAGTTGTTGCCTTTGAAAGCAGTAGACTGTGAGACAAAATGCTACTGACCAAAATTCTATACTGCAAGCCATCAGTACAAACAAAATGTGATAGCGCCACTGTTGTAGTCCCCACGTTCAAAGACCGTTAAGTGGGGCAGGGTTGATAGGGAGTGGTAATATCTTTTATTACATGAATCAATATAGCTGGAAAAAAAAAAAAAAAAAAAAGGCTTTCATAAAAGCAAGCCCTTCTTCAGGTCTGTGCAAGAAAGGCATTCTGTGCCCAAAAGCTTGTCTGTTTTTTTTCCAACTGTATCAGTTGGTCCTATAAAAGATATGACCTCCTTTTGACTGAAACATTAGCATTCCTGTTGGCAGGGCTAGCAGAAAAATCAGCCACTACGTGGGCGCAGTGTTCTTGTTGAATTTTGTACGCTACAACTGTTCATGCTTTACCTGCCCTGCATGTCTCAGACATGGGGTCCTCCATTTGGACAGAAAAGGAGAAAATGTTCAAGTACAAAGATGACACCTTAGGCTGTCAACACTCATCAGAGAGTTTATGGCTTTCCTCAGCTTTAAACTTTACGCAAAGAGGAATTTTTGCCTTCTGTGGGTTCTGTTTCCTCGCTGTTTGAGAGACGTACACCCCAATCTCCTCTTAATGCTGGTCTTCCTTATGTGGCCAGCCCATGACTGGAAGAGTTACAGCAGGGAAAATCATTCCCTGGGCATAGCTCTGCTTTTCTGATGAGTCTGATTTGTGATGTGCTTAGGCCTGGGGCAATGATGCTCGCCCAATAGCTGCTCATAAGTTTCTTGCCTAGTTTTAGAAAGGGCTCACCAAGCATGAAATAGAAGACAAAAATATTTACTGTCTTCATGGAAAGTGGGTCTAAAGTGGTCTGCTGTAACGTAAAAACAAGAAGAGCAGTGTTTCCAGCTGAAGCGCCAAACATTTGGTGCTTTGTGGGTGCCCGTGGGCACACAGATCACCAGGCTGGAGGTCCTGCCAAGTCCTCCCACAGGGACACTGAAAACAGCATTGTGGAGCTGTTGCCTCTCCATTCCTCCACTCCCAAGGTACTTCATATAAAACCTGCTTATTTGGGAGGTTTCCTCTAGCTATGTTTTACCTGGTGTTTCCTTGGTGCAGTGGGCACTGCCACATGCAGAGTGGTTACTTCTCTCTGGATCACGTGTGATAGCTCTAGTTCTTGTACCATGCTTGGTGGGATTTGTCTCTTCTGGAGCAATAAGTGTTATTAAAGTGAAGTTCAGTTGCGAGCTCATTGGTGTCCTTTGTTTAATTGTTTTTAGTGTCTTTGCTGCTTTTACAGTGCTATACAGTCTTCAGCAACTAACAGACATTAGTAACTGCAGGGTGAATCCAGGGCTGCCATCCAGTCCTGAGACAGCCTGGCTTTTCTTGCTAGTGCAACAATGGAACAAATCGTTCTCTCAGCCTGTTTGTTGCAGAATGAGGTGCGAAAGAGTCGTCCTGTCGTTTCAAGGAGCTGGACCGGAGAGCAAGGCTGAAGCCAGGGCCTGAAAAATGTATCCTGTGCCTATGTGCCAGGGCGAAAAAATACTCGGGCTGCTGTTCTCCCTGTTGTGTTCATAGGCAGTGATTAAGGCGGACTTGGATTTGAACATGAAAAAAGGATATCTCTGTTAAGCCTGTCAAGTGGACTAAAAGTAAGTGAGGAAAGAAAGGTGTGAAGGAAGAAAAGGTTATAACTGTTTTCTCAGATGATGCTATCATGTAGTGTGTTCTGTCCCCATTACTTCTAGGCACCTGGATGAAAAATTGATTCCTTGTTTGGTCTCAGCTGCTGTGAGCTGGTCCACTTCCTCCTGTAGGTCCCTAAATACGTTTGAAGCCTACAAGCTCAACAACTTTCACCTCTGACCATTCAGCCGACACTGATCTGCTGAGTGCTCTGTTCTAAGCTCTGTGCTCTGAATCCTGCCCTCCCCTATCACTGGCGTTTCTTTGGCTGTGCTATTGCATGTCTGAGATGAGCAGAAGAAGGGTGGGGTGCTTCTTGACATTGGCTTCCAGGTGGGAAGTAACAAACCAACTTGAAAAACGCCTGAACCCTACTGCCCCATAGCAAAGGAGATGGAAGGTGTCCTTTTTGCTTTGAATTCTGTGGCAGTGGGAGCAGGCATGTTTTTGTTGTTCTACTGCTGCTATGTTGCACACCATCCCTACGAGCAGCCCTTCCTGGATGCTTTCATTGCATCTGGTGTGGTTCCTATTAGTTACCGTGATCTGCTACAGTTTGGCATGCATGTCTGCAGCTGAAGAGGTATCAAAAAAAATGTTTACTTGCTTATGAACACGAGAAGCCAGCTGTAACGTTCACTCCACATTCATGTTCGGAAGATCATTCTGCAGTCAAAAGAAAGCTTAACTCTGGAGACCTCTTGGCATTTGTCAAGTTGAGTGGGTGGAAAAGCTTCTATTTTGCAAACCTTGATTAAAGCACATGTGCTGAGGCAGAAGGATGGGGAAGAAAAACAATGCACATATAGTGTGAAGTACTGTTTGGGAGCTGAAATGCAAATAGAATAGAATGGTTCAGTTGAAAGGGACCTACAAAGACCATCCAATCCAACTTCCTGACCACTTTAAGGCTAAACCAGAAGTTAAAGCACAGTGTTAATATATTCAGTGGCATACAGAAATACAAGGTGTAAGGTACTCTGCAATTGCCTTTACCTTAAAGGTGACCATAGCAAGGTGGGGATTGATCTTTTCTCCCAAGCACTAGGTGATAAGATGAGGGGAAACGGCCTTAAGTTGTTCCAGGGGGCGTTTAGGTAGGATATGAAGAAAAAAAAATATTACTGAATTGCAGCAGTCTGCCCGGTGAAGTACTGCTGAGTTACCGTCCATAGAGGTCTTCAAAAAATGTGTGTATGTAGTGCTTAGTGACATGGTTTAATGGCGGACTTGGCAACGCTAGTTTAAAGGTTGAACGAGGTGAGCTTGGAGGACTTCTCCAACCTAAATGATTCTATGATTAAGTCTGGTAAAGCAAATAAATGACTGGAACGGCTGAGGAAAGTTGAGGAAAGACAAAAATAAATAATAAAATGGTATTGAATAGGCAGACCACAGATTCTAACAGTTTGTTATGTGTAAGGACTGTATTTTAGACAAATCGCTGCTATCCAAATCTTTAAAAAATAATGAGACACACAACTACCACCATGGAAGATTAATGAGTAAGGTCTGATGTAAATTATGCTTCGATGTAACGTGCACGGAGGCTCTGAATGTTGGAACTGGTGCCTCGCTGAATATAATTTGAGGCACATGTGGTAGTAATTCAGAGATACTCTATTGCCCTAATTTCAAATGTATGTATCTTGTTGACTTTTGCCAAATCTAGGCTTCTAATAATAAATAAAGTGTAATTGTTTTTTGCTGATGAAACAAGCTTGGGAGCCAGCCTATTGAGTCTAAATAGCTTCTTGATGATATAATTTGAGCAACAAAAATTACGGAAGCAGTGAGATTGAAGTGGAAACTTTGGTGTCTTTTATATATATCCATATATATATACACATATATATACATAACTTTTTATTGCACACTAGTTTTCACTTAACTACCTTAAATGTTATGATGACAGAAATAAAATTCTCTGGATTTGTTTTCTTCAGTAAGTGAAAGGGAAATAGTGAAAGGGAAATACTGCCTTTTTTTTTTTTTTTTTTTTTAAAAAAAAAAAAAAAAAAAAAAACTCTTCAAGGAAGAGTCTTGCGATATGGACCTCTTGTTCCTGTCCTTGTCCATAGCACTATCATCTTGACAAATGTTTCTTTTTTAGGTAAATTACACCTCAAAGATTTTTTTTTTTTTTTTTAATCTGGAAAACTCTTGGCATGTTTCCTCTTCTACTTCTCAAAGGATTCTTCATTAAGAATCCTTACATCTTTTTGTATCCGTGCATGCTGGAGCGCCCCTTCACACCACTTTCAGGACCTGTTCTTTCCTGTTGTTTTCTCAGGCTGTGAAAAATGTACTCTTTCCTACTCTTGGTTGGGAATTAGATGCTTTTTCCTCTGTTTCCTCCAGGTTATTGCTGGCTAAGTAGATTAGTCTTTCTCCTTTTTCAGATGATTCTTCAGCCACAACTGCTGCTCTATGCGGGAGGCTTCCCTTCTCTTTCTGATGATAATTCAGCAGCTTCCTTCTCTCTGTTCTTCTCCCAACACTTTTTTTTTTTTATTTTTTAATAGGATATAAAAGTGCTTTTATCTCATGTCTATTCAGTGAGTCACATGTTATCTAATCAGTGGATTTTTCTGGAGGTTTGCAACCTTCTGGTTCAGATTGCATTAAGTATCTGACACATTTCCATTGGACTCCATATCTTTCCTTCATTGGAAGAGGACATAACCCCCAAAACCTCCAACCACTAGGTATTATGACTAAAATGACTTTTCTTTTTGTGTCAGCTTCTGGTTACAGAAAAATGTATATGTAAGTTTTTGTCTTGTTTTGTTTCTAAAGTTATCTTATTTCAAAAGCACGAGTCCTTATGTACTGCATTCATTCCTTAGCAAATAAAAGAAGGTATTTTTGTAGACAACATGGTTGAATTATATATAATTTCCAGGATGTTTTCATTCTGAATTTTGCTTATTCATTGCTTAAGTTTGAGCAGCTTTATTTTTAGCTTAATGAAGAATGAAGAAATACTGTTTACTATTGGCAAATAATCTAACAGTTTATCGTGAGCATCCAGAAGGAAAAGGTCAGACAGAAGTTGGATTTTTCATTCTGCTGTTTTGCAGTAGATAACATACCAGCTTCCTTAACTATCTTAAATCAATACTTTTAAAACAGTTGCCATTATGCAAAGCATTTTATTCATTGTTAGAATGAGGAGCACAAAGGCAAAATATTTCATGCATTTCAAAAATATGTTTTAATTCTTTTGTTTCCCATCTGTGAGAAAATGCTACCTCTTCCTCTCAGGTGAATGTTTTTGTGCGAAGACCTTCTTGCCCACTTGGACCTCAGTTGCAAATGGCACATGTGGCCAAGCATGTCTGTTTGCTGCAGGACTGATGAATCACGGAATCAGGGAATATCCTGAGTTGGAAGGGACCCACAAGGATCACGGAGTCCAACTCCTGGCTCCACACAGGACCACCCAAAAATCAAACCACATGTCTGAGAGCACTGTCCAAAAACTTCTTGAAATCCATTAGGCTCCGTGCTCTGACCACTTCCCTGGGAACCTGTCCCAGTGCCTGACCACCCTCTGGGTGAAGAACCCTTTCCTAACCCCCAGCCTGACCCTCCCCTGTCCCAGCCCCATGCGGTTCCCTCGGGTCCTGTCGCTGTCCCCAGAGAGCAGAGCTCAGCGCCTGCCCCTCCGCTCCCCTCGTGAGGGAGCTGCAGGCCGCCATGAGGCCTCCTCTCAGCCTGCTCTGCTCAGGGCTGAACAACCCAAGGGACCTCAGCCTCTTTCATAGGTCTTGCCCTCTAGACCCTTCATCATCTTTGTATCCTTCCTTTGGACACTCCCTTAACCGTTCCTTTTTATACTGTGGCACCCAAACTGTACACAGTACTCGAAGTGAGGTCGCACCTGGGCAGAGTGGGACAATCTCTTCCCTCGACCAGCTAGCACTGCCGTGTTTAATGCATCCCAAGAAGCACTTATTGACTTTGCTGGGCAGGAACCTATGCACCCTCATCTGCCCCTACTTCTTTGCCAAATTTAGGTCCTGCTAACTACCCCATTATCCTATCCCCCCCTCCCTGATTTTGCCACCGGCTTGCTCTTCCCAGCTTTTTGCTGTCTCCCAGGCCATACAGAGACCAAACTGCCCTACACCTGTACAAGTCCTCACAGGCCTTCCCTCAGAAGGGGATCGCATCCCCAGACATGAGAATTCCAGGCTTTTATCAGGGAGTCTGTGAAGTCGATACATGGCACAAGAGATGATATGACTTATTTTAAGGGTGCCTGCTTTGGAGTGCCCAGTATCTTTGGACTCCTATTGCTCAAACATTTCCCCAAAACTATATATGAAATGTTAATGTAAAATTCCCCTGAGACTGGTTTCCCACCAGGATTTTGTGACCACGCTCTCCAACTGTAAGAATGTATTATTAGTGTTTAACAGCCAGTAGCCAATTTTAACCTAATTCATGTGACAGATAGGAGTGAAAAAACCCAACACTTCTGCAAGATAACTAGAAATCGGGTGCGAGAGAGAGAGTCAAATAACGTCATCCCTGGAAAAAAAAAAAAAAAAGCTGTCCTATCATCTCGAGTTATTCTTCCTGCTTTCCTTTCCGCTGGACAATTGCACATGCACGTTGGGCAACCAGTTTGTTGAAGCATGGTTTGAAAACAGCAAAAATGCGTATTGTCATTTGACATCTTTGGGGTGCAGGAAGCTGCTGAGATCCCTGCCATTTGCCGTTTCAGGGGTATGCATATAAAGGGGGAATTGTGCAAGATGGAGGAATTACAGGGGATATGAGGGCAAGTAGCAGTGAGGCATCATGCAGCATAAATCCATAGTCCTCACTCTGAAGAAGCAAGCATGCGGTGCTCTGGAGGGGGATGAAAGGCTCCAGCTGAGAGCAAAAATATCTGGAGATATTCGCCCTTCCTGACACACAGAGCTTTTGTAGTAGTTTGGAGGTTACAGAGTCTTGAGTTTGTAGCCCTTTAAAGTGCAGGACTTGCTTTGGAGCTTCACATACATAAACAAAACAACTCTATCAGAACTCTGAACTCCCTTTCAATTTATATAATATATTTTTAAAGCCACAAGAAAGCTCTACAATCTTGCTTTCCTAGGCTGCCAGCTTCCGAGATAGCTGAACTAAATTTTCTTGTTTGTGTTAACAAGTGATACATACAGTTAATTAGTTTTTAATCAGTTATGTAATTACAGGGAGCGAGATGGTGGTTGGCTGCATTTTATAACCCCGTGGGCCATAATTGGCTTTCTTGCCACATGTTGCGTACGCTTGCTGTTTAGTCATAAAAATCAGTTTGCAACTGCACGGAACAGTGTTCAGAACAGCCTTTCCCCTGTTTTTTCTTTTCAGCTAGTAGCTAGTGGATCATGGTTTTGGAAGAGGCTGAGAAAAAGCAGAGATTTTGTTTAAACACCGGATAGTTTTTTAAAGGAAATAGTCAATGGCTTCTCGAGCTTTGAGGTCTCATTTTTAATAATTTAGCACTTTGATGCATGGGCTCTTGATCATTGCATGTTAGCAGTTTCCAAAAGCATGTTGAGAATAGTGACTTGAAACAAGTCCAAGGCTGTGAATAATTGTGGAAACATCTGTACCTGACTGAATAAATTATGATCTTTGGTCAACCAAAAAGTTGTGATATACAGTGAGATTTTTCTATTCATTTTGTAATATAGTTTTTATTATTATTATTTCTCTCTAGTTTGCTGTTTAGATCCGAGATATTTTCAATGTCTCTTTTAACTTACTTTGGTAGGTTCATTACTTACAAGTCCATCTGTCGTCTTTCTGTAGCTTATTTTTAAACCCAAGCTTTGGCTGAAAATGGATTAAACTGTTTTGGATTGCAACGTGAAATTATTATGTGAATGTTAGAGTAATGAGAAGAATTTTCACTGGCATAAAATAAGTCTCAAATTCATAAAATTCATATAGTCAGAGTTGAAGACAGCGACGTTCATGTAACAGTGAATTAGGGAACTGAAAACATTAAAAAGGCAACAAGATAAACAGCAACCAGCAAGTGTTGTCACAGAATGCCACCACTCTCCTGAGCTGCATTAGGCAGTGTGCTGCCAGCAGGACAAGGGTTCCTTCTTTTCTGCTCAGCACTGGTGAGCCATAGCTGAAGTACTGGGACCAGTTCTGGGCTCCACAGAACAAGAGAGACATCAAGCTACTGGAGTGGGTACAGCAAAAGTCCATGAAGATCCATGAAGGGTTTTGAGCTTCTCTTCTGGGAGTAAGGCTGAGGAAGCTGGGACTCTTCAGCCTGGGGAGGAGAAGGCTCAAAGGGATCTTACTGATGAATGTTAATACCTGGAAGGGGGAAGGAGAGAAGATGGACAGAGGCTCTGCTCAGTGGTACCTAGAGATAGGACAAGAGGCAATGGGCACAATGAGAAATACAAGAAAATCTGTTCAATCAAAAAAGGGGGGGAAATTACTGTGTGGGTGACTGAGCAGTGGCACAGGTTTCCTGGAGAGATGGTGGAGTCTGCATGCTTGGAAACATCCAAAACCGAGGTGGCACAGTCCTGGGGAACCTGCTCCAGGTGACTCAACTCTGAGCAGGGCGGTTGGATATAACTTTACAAGGTGCTTTCTAACCTCAACTATACAGTGGATTATATGAAATAATAAATTAATTGTGGAGTCATCTTTTATCTAAAAGATACCGTGTTTTTCACTAGACCATAACCAATAAATAGATATTGGACTACTCTGAAGGTATACGTAGTTCTCCTTTTCCATAATAAGGAAATAGATGACCATTTTCAGACTTGATCCACAGTGATGAAAAGCATGGAAATGTTGTTTGAAAAAGAGCAGTCTTTCATTAGTTAGTGTGCTGTTTATGCACTCAAAGATAAAAGGATTAGTTAAGACAGTAGTTGAGATGGTACTGAAATTATTTTCATTGCTTCCAATGCCACTTTTGAAATGTTTGCGTTACGTTTATATGGTGTAATTTTTTGAGTCGCTTTTGGGTTCATATAAATGGTAACAATCTTTTAGTTGGCAGTCATGCTTCTGGGTGGGAGGGTCTGAGAACATGAAGCAGCGAGCATTTTTGTAACAAAAAGCAGAACTGAGGCCTGTTTCAAAATGGTGATGATACTTCATCTCCAACTTCCCCATGCTCTCTGGAAGTGGATCAATGCCTACCTGTAAACTGCACTGAGGAGTCCCAGGCATGAGTGCACACTTCAGACCCCAGTCAGATTTTTCAGGTTAGACCAGCATACTTATGTTTCTTCCGCCTTTCCTGTTTTGGCTTGTCAGAGAAAGTGAGCTTGAGAGCGTGGAAGTATGAAAATTTGCCATGAAGTTGCCAGCATGAAAACTTGCCAGCAGTGTGCCCTGGCAGCCAGGAGGGCCAACCGTACCCTGGGGTGCATCAAGCACGGCATTGCTAGTCGGTCGAGGGAAGTGATCGTCCTGCTCTGCTCCGCGCTGGTGCGGCCTCACCTCGAGCACTGTGTGCGGTTCTGGGCACAAAAAGGACATTCAGCTGTTGGAGAGTGTCCAGAGGAGGGCGACGAAGATGGTGAAGGGCCTGGAGAGGAATACAGATGAGGAGCAGCTGAGGTCACTGGGCCTGTTCAGCGTGGAGAAGAGGAGGCTGAGGGGGGACCTCATCGCGGTCTACAACTTCCTCACGAGGGGGAGTGGAGAGGCAGGAGACCTTTTCTCCATAAACACCAGTGATAGGACCCATGGGAACGGGGTTGAGCTGAGGCAGGGGAAGTTTAGACTAGACATCAGGAGGAGGTTCTTCACCGAGAAGGTGGTTGTGCACTGGAACAGGCTCCCCAGTGAAGTAGTCACTGCACCAAGCCTGTCTGAATTTAAGAAGCGATTGGACTGTGCATTAAGTCACATGGTCTGAACTTCTGGGTAGACCTGTGCGGTGCCAGGAGTTGGACTTGATGATCCTTGTGGGTCCCTTCCAACTCGGGATGTTCTATGATTCTATGAAGTTCTGGTGCTGCTGATGTGTTTCACCACTAGGTAATAGAATGAGTTGCTGTTAAAAACTAGGGCAAACTGTGTGTGGTTCTGTAGCTGTTGTGGGCAGCAGAGTCAGTATGGGATTTCTCCTGGTATAACCAAAGATGACATCTGACCCAGTAGCAATGAATCTTAAATCATGAGACTTTTGCATTAGAGAATGTACTGTGGTGATGGTTAGATTTCATTAATTTTGTCAAGAAAAGGAAGATGCATGAGGTGTATAGCTGAGGATCTGAAAACATCAAATCTTCCTGCCCATGCATGCTTGAGTGATAGCAGTTATAATAACTAACTCTTAAAAAAGTAATTTATATAGGATTGCAAGAAATAAATCAATTCCATTTTTCTGAGAAACACTTGAGTTAGTTTGCCCTTCCCATGCATTGGAGCCTTATTTTATATTCCTCCTCCAGTGAACTCATCTTGCGTCATACATATGTGGCAATGCATGTTTTAGAAATAATTTGACTGTAACCCAAATATTTAGTCTCATTAAAGCAAGCCCAGTTCACTGCATATTGTTACTTGTGTTTTTCCTTCTGCTGCGAGTACTGTAGCCATCCAGCAGCAGGTATCTAGCTGTGAGTGCAGGTATCCAGCTGTTTGGTCAAGTCCAACATCAGAAACGAAGTGAGATACCTATGAGAAATGTGTTTGCATATAAGCAGAATTATTTACTCTCTCAGACTGCACTGAGAACATTTCAATTGAAAACAAAACATTGGTACACTTGACTAAGCAAGCTTGTGAAGTTATTATAAATAAATAAAAAATCCATGTATAAATATAACTGAAATCTACGCTGCTTTTTGAGCTGGCAGTTCATATTAAAATACATATATGTTCATAAATATATAAGACAGTTGGGGGAAAAAGGCTTATTGGACTGCAGAACTCAGACATTATTTGCAAAGTTCAATCACTTTGTGCTTCTTTGTGCTATAATGGCACTATCATACAATGCCATGAAGAGATGGATGTTCTTCAGTGTGTGTTATATTACCTGTTTGGCCATCATCAGTTCTTACAAGTATTCTTTTACTGTTCTTCAGTAGAAGCCCTCTTGTAAGATTTCTTCAGAATCATCTTAGAAACACAAATGTACCACATAGAAACTTTTGAGCGTCTGTATAACTACATCAGGTTGTTTTTATATCTTAATACGAGATTACTGACAGGATATGGTGGCTTTTATCATGGGAGTGGATGACTTAAGTATTAGCTCTTACATAATGCTTTTCCTCATTAAAAATCTTGCAGATTAACTACAGTAATTGCTGTCCATGGTTGGTGCTCTTTTCTTTTCTTTTTTCTTCTTTCACCTTTTTCAAGTAACTGTTTAGAATAATGTATTTTGATTCTTTTTTCTTTCTGCCTTCCCAATTATTCTCTTCCTGCTGTAAAATATGCTTACAGCATGCTTCTATTCTGTTTCTTAATTGTGCAGGCTTTTAAGCAATTTAATTTTTTTCCTTCTTGCTGACATAAAGCGAGTTATTTTTGCACATAGTTTATTAAGTGCTGTCTTAAAAGCAGTGCTTTGAGTACAAAAGGTTTGGTGAGTATCAGATAATATTTAAATAGACTGAATTATGACATAAATGGGAATATTTTCTTCTGCTTCTAAGTGAAATGAAGTTCCTTTTAAAAATAAGAGAGGAAGAAGCAGTCTTACGGCTTCCACTCTGACAACTTGCTGGTGGTTTGCAGCTAAGTTTGCTCTTCACTGGGTTCATTGGCGTGTGGCTTGGGGCAGTATTTATTCCCTGGTAGAGCCAAGGCTTCTGTTTTTGTCCAGAGAAGAGCAAAACGATTACTCTATGTTGTTATAAAACCATGCTAACATGGTTATAATTTACATTAATGCCTTATTTCTGGGAAACATCAAGATTGCTCTTACAGTGTATGAGGCCTGCAGCTGATTTTTATTCAAGCAGCAGCAATTCTAATTGATGCGGCATTTGTTGATTGTGCTGGGATGCACAGAAAACTGAAACCACATTCCCCAAATTACTTGCTGTGTGATGTCTTTATATTTTTAATGGTCTTCTCTTCAGAAGTCCTGTTACAGTATTGCTTCAGTTGAAAAGAACAAACAGCCTATTTATTAAGTGTGCAGTTAATACCATTTCAGCTAATAGTGAATAGGCAGTTACAATAATCTATCAACAGTAAAGTTTTTTAGAGTCATGTATGATCTTCCTGTCTGCTCCCTGGAGCCCAAAGTATTTATTACTTGGAAACAAAGAACCTTAGAGTCAAAGGTAAGCAACGGTGTGCTGAAGGAGTGGGAGCACGCCCGTAAACGGCAATATGGCAGAGAACAGTTAATAACAGACCTCTGGCAGGGCCCACTGTATTTTCAGTGTTCCCTTCCTACCCGATGCCCTCCCAGCTACTTCAGCTAAAAGGCACAGTTCCCTGTGGCTGTGCTCATGAAAGGTGAGTTCATGCATCACCACGTAGTTTACGTGTGTTCATTAGCCTACAAGGGAGTGCAATGCTCTCACGTGTTTGTATCAGCCAAGCACATGGCATTAGGTTCTGCAAACCCCTGTTTTGAGTGTATTGTTGATCGAGTAGACCCAACATTTTGTGCGCTTGGACCCTTAGATGGTGCTTGGGGGAAAGCTGTTCTTAAATCTCTAAAGCCCTTGTGACAGTGTAGCCCACCCATGCCATAGAGCGAGCATCCTTTTGCACCTTGTAACTCTTCAGATGTGACAAATCTGTATTGTGGATGGACATATTTAAGAAAATAACATAAATTAGGATGCAATTGCTCTTTTTATTTTATTTTTTTTCCCATTAACCTCATGAGCAAAAGGTAGCAACTATAAGAGTGAAGGATTTACAGTCTAGAGAGAACTTGAAAAATCCAAATTTCGTTGTACTTTGAGCTGTCTATGAATAAATCCTTTAGAGCTAAATAGAATTCACTCTGGTGAGTGAAGGTTATTAGAATGGTTCATAGTGCAGCGATGAATGAAATATGATAAAATCTCATTGCACTATTTGGCACTTGTTCAGTTTCAAATAGGCAGACTCAAGCAGGAAAAAGGAAAATATATTTATTTTAAACATCTTTCTTCTGGCATTTTAAACACTGTGAGGCATGTTTGATCAAAACAAATTCACAGACAACACTGAGGTTATCTTCCTTTTTGTGGTTCAGTTGTGTGCACTCTGCAAACATCGCACCGAAGTAAAACTCTAATTGGTGCTGATGTTAAAAATCTACATCATTTCTGTCAGACCTGAGGCAAAGGAGATGGATGGATGGCTTAGGAGGACAAAGTGTATTAACAAAAAACGGAGTAATTGTTAAGGCTGCGAGGGAGAAAAGACTAGATAACCAGTCACAGGAACCTGAAATTCAGATTTCACCAAAACTGACTTAGGTTTTCATGATTGAGAAACAGAACAGTGTGTGCAACTGTGTGCAATTTACTCTCCGTGGATTTTTCCTAATTATTTTGTTAGAAAAACTACAGGATCTTTTCTCGTTTTTATTTCCTCTACATTTCGTAAGCTCTTTTCCTTAGAGGTTGGTGCTGTATTTAACAAACATCTGAGGTGCTTGTTGAAAACGGCAGGTAATATTTTAGTTATGACTAGGCTCAGAATTTTGAGTATGGGAGGAAACAACGGAAGGAAATCTTTTAAGGAAGATTGTCCTTTCATTAGAATTTGTGTGCAGGTAGAATTCAAACCGTGTCACATACGCTGTGCTGAATTGCTAGAAATAAGCTTGCCTATGTTGGCTATAGAGATGGTTCTACAGCTGTGTGTGTATATATTTATATTGAAGTAGTTAGATTTTTTATAGTGCCTGAAAGAGGAGCAAGCATCTGGTTTCTATTGCTGGGTTAGGGGAGGAGGTGCAAAAACAGGGACCTGCTTCAGAGTGCCCTTCCATGGCAGCATCTTCTACTGACACTATCTTCTGTCAGTATATATTCTTGAAGGAAAGCACATGTGGAGGAATACGTATTGTAAATTTAATGTGTTGAAAATGATCTCTGCTAATTACATTATTTTGCACATTTGCTTTTCCACCGGAGGTCTGTGACAACTCACCCTACCCTTCTGCCTTTCCTCCCCCATCTTTCATCATTTTCCCAGGTATTGTTTCATGCAGACGGGCTTTTAAACTTGCTGGAGAATGGTAGGAAACCGTGATGTGTCTGATAAATGCAACCAAAATCATTTGCAGAATCAGTTAGCTTTTACTTCGTTGCTCCGTGGCATCCAAAACACATTGAACTGGAGGAACTCGTAGCCTATGACTATGCAGTGGTAGGACAGATGTTGCGTGATTGAATTCAGACAAATGACAGAATTTTCTCAAATGGGGGTGATGCGGTTGGAAGCTGCTGGGTTGCATGTGCTTTTAAAAGTGGTTGAAATTGTGTTGAATTACATGTGTAGTCCTTGGGAGCTGGTGTCTGAAGTCAGTTTTTAAGCATTCCGTTTATTAATTCCCTACAAGCTGCTCTCCTTGCAATCTTCATTGCATGTGCCCAGAGAGAGACTGTGTGGGGGTGCTGCGGAAGGAAAACAGCATCATGGCCTTTGCTATGGCATGCAAGTGTCCATTCACGTGCAGGTCTGAAGTGTTGAATTGTAATCCAGATTTGACCATAGCAGTTGGCAAATCTAGGGTTTCTAGTTTCTGTTTCGGGAGGTGGTTTTACTTCTTTTTTTTTTTTTTTTTTTTTTTTTATTACAACGTTGTTGAAGTTTTGACTGAAATGTTAGATTCATTATAACTTAGCATAAGGTACGAGAATAAAAATCTTTAATTTAAATCAAGAAAAATATTTGGGGTCAGTTATTTCTCTTCTCCAAGTCGGTGACAGTCCCCGTAAACTTTCAGTGAAGATTATAGAAGCAGCTGGTGATTCACTACTTTGGAAAAAGTAAATCTTTTCGGTACTACCTCAATATGTATATGATAGAGTAAATTTGTTTCTTTTTTGAAATTATCTCTTTGGATGCAAGGAGCTTAGCTCTTGTGATGTATCCTCTGCTAATCATCTTTATAATGAACACAACATGAAGGGGATGCTTGAATTTATTCTTTACAGCTTCCTTTCCAATGCTGTTTAATGGTGTCTTCCCAAGGTATGCTTCACTGACCAGTTGGTTCATTACAGTCATGTCCATTTCTGCTTTGATTAAACAGATGTGAATTCTCAAGCTGTCTGGACGTCAAAGAAAGGAGGCAAGGGGTGAACAGATATCATTTCAGTATGAGATCATCAAGTTCAAACTGATTGTGATTTTCCTAACAATGGAATGCATGCGTGAAGCAGAAATGAGTTTTCACGATTTCTGGGCAGTTCTGTTACTGCAGGACAAAAACCCTGCTGTAACTCCCACAAATTTTAGTGGTCTTTGAAGTAAAGAAATGGTATCAGAGGCTAACTGGTTCCTTCTGGTTTACTGAGAGTAAGACCTTGCCCTTTAAAATTTGTAACATAATTCACTTTCATTATTTCTATGCCATGTATTATTTATGTTCTTGCTAAAATTTGTGCTAGATTCTTGAAGCTCATCTGCATGAGAATGCGTCATATGAAAGAGAAGTGGCAATGGCATATGCGTGACCATGCACTGTGTTATGTATTTTCTTGGTATTGGTAACAACATATAACATGTATTGGCCAGTCAGTATGTCAGTTTGTATAAATGGCATTTCTTTGGCCTTAAATGCCTATGAATTGTCCCTTTCTAACAAGTGGGGAGGAAGACTTTGTTACCAGCTATAATGGGTGTCACGCTGTATTGCTTGAAATATGATTTAAAGGAAAACTTTCTGGGAAGGGATACTGACAGGGCAGACAGCAGTAAGTAAGAATAGCTTGGAGTTAGTGCTTGCTTAATTTTCTTTCTGAAATTATGTTCCTTCAGTATGTTTTTGGTTACAAGCGTTGATATACTGTCATAGGAGAGGCAATTGTTGAAAGCATTTGGGGGAACCTTCACTTCTCAGGAAACCCAGAGGCATTTGGGGCTAGCTTCAAGTCAAGGTGGAACAAGTTTGGAGTCAGAAAACATGGTCAGGATAAGCTGAACCTGAGCTGAACTCAGTAAGTTAATAAGTCGAGGATAAGAGTATATGAAAGAACACAAGGCAAGGAGGAGAAGAGATCCAAAGACCATCAGAACCTTCCCTACAAGATGGATTGAGGATTGGGTAGGCTTTTAAGAATTCAAGGCTGGCTATTCTGGGCTAGGCTCTTAGTCACTTAAGAGACAAGACAGCAGGTTACCTCAGAGTGGGTTGCCTCTGCAGATATTAAGTGGACCTACAGTCATAGGCTGGGTCTTTTATTTGGTGGATCTCGCATAAAGTGCAACAGCACTGAAACAAATTGTGTGCTCATTGAGGAAGCGCTACAGAATTAGGTCCCTAGCTGTCAAGCACCCTCACAATGGCTTTCTTGAGATACCTTATTTTCTGTACATGTATAAGTGGCTAGAAACCTCCTGATGGAAGAAACGTTATTTCAACTTAACTTTTAGAGCCAAACTTAGAGTGCCAGACTTGTGAATAATTAACGTAATTCTGTAGATGGTATGCCATGAATAGCATTGAATGACTCCTTGCACTGAGTCACAAAACATGTGGAAGAACTGATTGCTTCCAGCCATGTCCTTAAATTCTCCAGATTTTATAAAAGCAAACTGAAGCCACGCTCAGTAGTGTCTGCACAGCTGATAGGCTTTCCTACTGCGTAGTATGCACACGGGCTATGATGAAGACTGAGAACTCAGACTTGGAATGACCACAATTTTGAACATTGCATTTGAAAATGCACTAGTCCAGATGACAGATGTTACTATCCTTGTGTGGTTAGTATAGGTTTGTCTTAGTTTTTGCTACATTATAAACACCCTCAGGGGTGTTAATTTTCTTATTTTTCTTGGCGGGTTGACAGGTAACAATACAGAATGCCATAGCATTTGGTCTTACTGATTCAGTCATCTGCTCAGAGATCTAATTCAGTGTTTCTAAATCATTTATTAATCAGGGAAAATAGCAGAATTATTGAGGATTTATTATGGATTTGCGTTCTGCCTTTCTAGTTAAAAGGGGATATAAGGCATCTTTTACAGTGCAAGACACAATAGCAAATTCCAGTTAATACATCTTCAGTTAACCCCCCCTTTTTTTTAAACTATGAATTTCAGCTGCTGCCTATAAAGATGAAGTAGTGCTGTGATGGCTGAAACTTCTGAAATTTCTAATTTGGGGAGAAAATCAAAGTTTTGGAGGAAAAGAAGTGTTTTTAAAGTTTCAGAATCAGGGAATAGAAATATACTGAAAATAATTCAAATGTCTACTTTTTTACTGACTAATTTGCCTACAGTACCGAGGAATTATCATGTGGCAGAAGCCTTCAGATAAGTATTAATCCCTGAAAAAACGGAAGGACAGTGGTACTGTACTACATTTGTAGATTACACTTTCTTCCTGGAGAGACTGAATTCTGAAAACACCTAAAACTTTCTAAATGTACTCTATAAAGTCAAATGAAGTAATGCCTCCTTTTAGTTCTGCTATGTTTGATGACTGCAGGAGCCAGCTGGTGCTTTGTTTTCTTTCATATAGTCAATTCTGTCTTTAAGAACGTTGACATTAGTTTTGATTCTTTTCTGTGACTTTTCTGACATAGAGACACAGGGCAGTATGAAATTAAATACTTTTATTTATTTTAGCCCGATCAACTGATGTTTGCACTTAATTTAAAACTGTAGATTTAAGGAAAAACAGATGGGCCGTGCAATCGTGCTTTTAAGATAATTAAGAATTATTGTGAATTTACTAAGTTTCAGATCTGATATCTGTAATCAAAGTAAAGTTATCTAAAGCTGCTGAAGTTCAGGATCTCTAAATATGGAATAAAATATCAGAATTGCTCATTATACATTTCTCATTGTAGTGACCACCTTCATACAATGACCGTATCTCTCCCAAAGCAACCAGAGTTTCCCAAAGTAGGAATAGAAGCACCAGATGACGATACGAGTCTGTCTTAGCACAAAACCCATGACTGTTATGCAAGCAGAAAACCATAAACATGCAGTTCATTTTGTATAATGTCTGAAAAGACATTTTTTTAGCTGTTTGTGACTGATGGAGGAGGTTTGTGATCCTGTGTGACAGTTGTGGGTAGAGGTGTTCTAACTGGAGGCGGGAACAAGTTTGTCTGTAATTCATGTTCTTGGTAGAACTTAGACTTCCAGATTAAAACTCTCCTCAGAGGAGCAGAGCTTTCTGAACATACAAGATCAAGACATTATCTGTGCTTTTAGTGGTAACTTTTTCCCTGTTTGACGGAAACAGCCAGGCAAGAACACTTCATTTAAGCAAGAATAAAATTCATTCATTACAGGGAATAAAAACACAATGTCTTGTGAAGACACAGATGGAGATTCTCACATGGTAATAAAATATTTTATAAGGATGTTTGAATGTTTGTAGAAGCAGGATATGCTAAGGTAGATTTCAATAGTTTAGGAAAAAAAAAAACCAACACCTTGCAAAACTTTAAAACTATTTTGTGGTTTTTAAAACTTTTGGCATGATTTCCTGAATCGTAACTGTTGTAATAAAAAACAGAATAAGATGCTTTTAAAAATACACCAAATACTTGGGATATTTTTCGTTATTTAAACTGGTTTATAGTTGTAAAAATCCATGCTTCTGGGTACGATTCGGGTCTCGGTGTCTGCTACGATCTTCCGGTTTTATAGCATTACTGGAAATAATTTTTCCCTTGTAATACTTTTCTTGCTGATGGATGCATTCCTTTTTTCCCTTCCAAATAACTTGAATCTTTCACATTACTGGTTTTCTTTTTTTTTTTTTTTTTTCAAGATACTTCACTCAACAGTTGTTTTTCACTCAGACTACTTGATTATGAAACTTTGGCATTTCTCTAGCTAGAAGGTGATTTGGGAACTGTACTGTTCTGAGTGTTCTGAGTGTCCTCTGGGGGTTATAACTATGATATTCCAACAGTATCATCAATTTTAAAATATTTTAAGGAAACCTGTTATCTTTGATTAATATTTGTAGTATAATCTAGATCTAGGGCTAACCAGCTTGCATTTTAAGACCTTGAGCTTAAGCAATGCAGTAACAACCATCTTATTAAGTTGCTGACTTGCTGGGTCACCCCTTTTTCTCGCATGCCAAATGCAAACAAAAAAGTAGTAACACATTGACAATTTTCCTGAGGTATCATTCCCTTTTACAAACTTCATGTTAAATATTGCACGTGTTGAACTTTGCAGATGGTTATTTGTCCCACTTATCCTATCGGTTGGAGTAGGAAAGGACCTAGAAATATGTAGTTGGCATTTCCTCCAAAATTCTCCTGTTACTGAAGATTTTGTTGGAGGCTTCCAGAAACTGTAGGGAACGTTAGGATGACCCAAATCAGTGTCCAAGGCTTCTACTTCATACACATAGTAGCTGTGAGATTTATGTAAATTATAATTTCCAACACTGGGACAGTGAACATTTTTTTTCCTTGAATAATGAAGTAAATGTTGGTAGTTGTGACATTCTCCCAGTGATGAATGACAATAATTTGGTTTTAATCATTGTGGGTTATAGGGCTAAGCTTTCTGTTGAAAGAATAGGGATAATAAGCTATCTTAATGCAAAAGAAGAGTGAGATTGGATGAACGTGGTTCTCGTCAAGATAAGCTTGGTAGTTCTAATAATGGTGGAGAATGGACCTTGTATTTGGGAAAATATCTTGTCTTGGTGAGTTGAATGAATGTTGCTTGGAGTCAAAAACCAACTCCTTACTTTGTCCAACAGGCAAGATCTCAAAAGGAATTTTATGTTGTCTACCGATTTTAAGAGGTTCTATAGCCATTTTATAAAGAAAAAAAAAAAAAAGATGATTTTTTTTTTGAAGGTTTGGCTAACAGTGCTGTACCTGTCTTGCTCCCTTCCGACACTCATCCTCTTGACCGATGTCAGATTTTTTCAGTATGTTATTCTCTCATTTTTTGGCCATCTCACTGCCCTCACAATGTTTGATATCAGTGGTGCTGTTTTGGTATGCTTCACCAACTGTATTGAAACTGTGACGGATACACAGTGCAAATTAAATGTATTGTTTAAAAAAAAAGGAAGCAATCACTAACCTAAGTAACTGTGTTGTTCCCCTCGTGCTGTTGTTTACGAGTCCTTTTGCTTTTCTGTGGAATGGTAGTGCCTAGTGATGCTTGATTTTTTTCTAGAAGTAGAGGTATGGGCATGCTTGGTTAAAACCATAGGCTTCTCTAGCATCATTCCCCCAAATTTAATATAATTATTTTACTGATGTAGATGTCCAAGAAAATGTTTTGACCTTTTATTATGCGTAAATGTTAAATACCTAATTACCTGTTGAGTTTTATTAAACTATTCTGGGTTCTGGTTGTTCAGGGAGTCGTTAGTGTCAGCTTAAAAGTTTGCTGGAATGATATTACAGCACTGTCATGTATGGTTACGTGCACTGAGCATGAGAACTCTGCACAGAAACTGTCATTGAAAAGCTCGAGATGAGCAAATTAGTTAGTAAGGGGTTCATGGAGATGGGCAGGAGGGGGTGATTCTGTTTGTTGGAAGGACTTTTAACTTCAAAGTTCAAATTTATTGTGGGTAAGGGCTGTGACTTCCTACCCTCAGTGATGTCTCATCCTAATTATAATGCTGTGCATAATTACAAAATATGAATTTGGACACCAAATATCTGAATACTAACAATTTTTTCATCACACGGCAAGTACGTATGTAATCTTATTGTTTGTGCTTTGAGTTCGATGACAAAAATGCACTTTTTCTATTTTGGAGAGCTTTTTTGACGTGCATTTTGTCTGGGATTTAAAGTCTATAATCCACAGATAAATGATATTTAGATATGCCGTGTGGTGGGAGAAAGACTAGTCTGCTCAGCTGAAACAGAAATGCTTCCTCCCTCTTCTCCCTCCCCCCTTTTTTCCACCTGCTTGCGAAAAGCTGTATTTTTTTTTTCCTCTTCGGACGAGCCTCATAATTACCCTTCTGTGCCTGAGCTGGGCCTCCAGGAAAGGCCCGCAGCATCTGTAAAGCTGGCAGCAGAACGGTATTTCCAGGCAGGCAGTGTTGCAGGCTCGGGAGCCAATCCATGGCTTTGTCTGAGCAGCTGAGAACTTCATCCCAGCCATGCCGCGGTGTACAGTAACACAGACCTGTGCCACGGGCAGGGAGAGTGCCGAGCAAGTGTTGGGGCCAATATTTATAGACCACTACGTAGCAGTCCTGGAAAGAGAGAGGCGGAGAGGGAGTGAAGGAGAAATCTTGGCTGAACCGAAGGCAATTTTATTCCAGGTTTTTGTGAGTTAAGCAACGTTAAATAAATCCCCCTTGTCAAGTTTAATCTGCTCTTGGCGAATCATAGCAGTCCCGCTTCACGCTATGACCAGGTGGAAGCAACAGATTTAAAACAAGACGTTTGAGGGTAAGTAATTGATTTAGTGTCATTTTTACCTCCAGCGTCCTAGCCAGCTTGCTGCTCTTCGAGGGCACACACCAGTAAGCGAGAGCTCAGTTCATGTTCTGCGTACAGCATAGCGCTGCCCGCTGTGGAAGGATGTCTGGTCGGCGTGCGGTGATTTTGTCTGTGGTTGCAGAGGAATATCAGGTTGATTCTTCATTTAGCAACGTGCTTGAAAAGGTCAGCTAGCATCAGAGAGGAACGACACGCAGTCTGCTTTCCCTGCACAGGTGAACGTAATGCGGGTCATTTGAAAAACTAGTGCTCAGCAGTGCCTGGATTAAGCTTTAGACCATCCACTTCTTGATGTAGATAGAGGGTTGTACTTGCACGGCAGTCCTGCTGTCCTAGATGTACGGTTTTTAGCAGCGGAAAACAAGAGAAAAAAATCTGGTCAAACTTCTGTCTGCTGCTGTGTTAGGTCATCAGGGTCAATATTGCAACAACTGTTTTTCTACGGGGAGCAGGACAGCAGTTGATGTTCTTACATACCTCGGTTCTTTTATTAAAAACAAAACCAAAGACAACAGGCCGGGGAGGCGAGTGGGTTGTTGGGAGAGGAAAATTCCCCCCCCCTCTTTCCTGCGTTGTTAAAGGTGACATAGAACACACACCCCTGCATATTCCCTGATAACAGGAGGGAAATTGAGTGTTTACAGCAAACTGCTAGAACCAAGGTGCAAGAAAGATTCTCCCTCACTCGTCTTCACCCAGGCAGCTCCATACAGCTTTTGAAAAATGAACCTCTTTCCATTACTCACAGTATCTTTTTCAACAGCCTCCTGAACGCACGCAGGCTGCTGAGTTCATTAGTCTTCTTTGTTTGCATATTCTAGGGTGTAATTTTAAAAGCCAGGTTACCTAAAAAGGGGATAATTCTTCTAAAACTCTCTCCTGGCAGCAACAGATGAAATCTGTACAATTCAACATTTATGTTTACTATGGTTAGCTCAGAGAAGATTAATGTGTTGCTTAAAGAACACAGCATTTCCCTGAATGAAATTTATCAGTTGACAGCCCTGGAATTACTTCTTTAAGTTAAGAAAATATAGACTTTGGCACTAGTTGAAGTTTTTGGGGGTGAGTGGGAGGGTGGCTTGCAACTCCAGAGGGTGTTAGACACATACTGAATATGTGTTGAAAACAAAAGTGTGTTAGAATAACTTCAAGCTTGAGGTTCAGACTAACAAATACGAGGAAGTGCAAGATAGGGCTCACGTTAGATCCTTAACTTCGCTTGTTAACACCAACATTTTGCACACACAGGGCACGTAATGTAAGCTGCTGTCTGCTGCTTTAAGACTTACCAAGCAGTGTAAGAACAGCGGTGGTTTCCAGAGCAGAAAAGCAGTTTATATGAGAACCTGTAGAAAAGCGTGTATATGTTTAATGATCATTATTTCCTATGTGTATCACATAGTCCGTGTTTTGATTAGAGCACTTGTTATCACAGACGCTAGAAATGTTAAGAAGCTGCTCTGGGAAACGCAACAGGCAAGACAGAAATGTGTGCTATATGGACAATTAACGCTAATAAAATTAATCTGCTGGGAAATTCTCTCATTATGGAATTATGGAGCTATTCCAGTATGTGAGCGTTGCTTAAAAATAAAATAAAATATCAGCTGTCCCTTAAGCAGTGGATTTTACAGAGGTATAGAAGACAGGACTGTTGCATTTCTTTGAGGTTTATAAATAAATGATAAATGCAAACTGAAACTTCCTGGTTTTTCCCTCTTCCTTACCCAATTTATCTGTGCTGGAAGGTGATACGGGTGTGTGTGTGTGCGTGTTTAGTATCTTGACAAAGGCAACTGCTAAGAAGTGAGAGAAAGCATAGCTGTTGAAAAGGATCTTAGCATGGTGTTTTTGGACGCAGTGGAATAATACGAGTCCACGTTTCAGAGCTTCATTGTTGTGACTGTACATACTTACCTGACTGCAGCCCTGACAGTTGTTATTATTGTATTTTTTTCTATTGCCATGGCTATTACTTCTATAGGCACACAAATTATTTACTGTTGGAGGATTTGCATCGTCCTTACAGAGCATAAACTGCCCTTCAGAGTAGAAGACTATGCCTCTGTGTATATCATTGCCCTGTGTTAATGTAGCTTAACTGTTGGTAAGCCACATTTATAACCAGTGACCATAAACTGCAAGTGTGTTCATTTTTGTGGAGTGGCTGGTGTGTAACATTAGCCACCCAAACTTACAGTGAGGTGGGTTGTTTGCTTTCCCATATAACTCAGTAAAACACTTTCTATTTTGCATATTCAAGTGACATTCAAAGGACTCCATGGAGAATGATGTCAGGATTGCAGATGTTGCAGTCGTCCTGCCCCAGGGAAGCAAATAGCCTCTGAGCAGAGTTTGACCTGCTCCTGAAGATCTTGATATAACCGTGCGTGAGCTCTGTAGGTATTTTTGTTCTTTGTGATGGAGTTTTCTTGACCCTTCCTAAGGCCCACAGAAGGATGCTTTAATGGCATGTTAATCTACTGATCAGTGAACTCTGTGCTAATGGGTCACTGTAGAGGCAGAGATTTTCTCTCTGATAGCTGGGATTATCCACGGAAAGTCCAATTACCTGCTGGGGCTGGGGTGAGAAAAGTCACACACTGCCTCTTTAGCACTTGTGTCTGTAGGAATTGTGACAGCATTGGGTATTGCAGGAGTTAATGCTGGGACTGTTTGACTATTGTTAATATAAGTGGGAGGGCTGTCCTGTGGTTACCTGCCGGGGGTCCAAGGCTGAGAGGGGTTGAAATTTGCTCCCAGAGGTTTCACAAAACTAACAACTAGGGGGGCTTCACATGGAGCAGGAATACAGGTGTAGAAATACCCCAGAATCAAAGCCCTTCCTGTTAATTGGTTCCTTTAAAACAGACCACCAGTGTTCAATTACCTGTTGTGCAGTTATTCCACTTGAAAATCTACATTTGCTAGTCTCCTTGGCCTCTGAAAACACAGGAGAGTGAGCTGGAACCCCGTACAATGAATTAAATGTCACCCCTCAGAGCATCCACTTCAGGCTCCAAAATCTCCCACGCAGTTGTGTCTTATCAATTAAATCACAACTAAAATGGGACAGGAGTCAGAACCACAGAACAACAGAAGATTTGCAGTAAGAGTGTGAGCGGGTGATGGTGGGTATGGCTGTCTCCCTTCATGGCCGTGTCATGTTTGGGGTTGGATGCAGGTAATCTTCATTGTTGCTTGAATGCCAAAGGTGACCCTGCCCCTTTGTGAGGTCATTACAGAGTCTGAAAAACATCCTGGCTTTAGCAGCTGTATTTCCAAGGGTGGTATAAACCCATGTGTTTGCTTTCACGTTGCGTTTACTTGCTATTTAGCTTGATTTTGTGGTCCATTTTGAGGACTTACAGTCAGAAATAGTTAATCAGGTTGATACAACAGCTTCATCCATGCTCGACATTCATGGGTAAAAATGGCTATAGAAGCAAAAAGCAATCTTTTCCTCACAGTAACTTTTGCAAGAGCTTTGCTCTTTGTTCCAGGCTGTGCTTGCTAACCATATCAACTAGATTGTGTCACCTAAAATGCCTTTTTCCCCCTCCACGTCATAAGTTAACTTTCTGTTATTTACCTTATAGCCACCGGTTGCTAAATATAGAATTTCGGGGTAATTGCCCACTATTATTTTTGTTTTGTGGTGTTTCAGCCCAGTGAAACAATTTTTTAGACTATATAAAGGGACTGGCGTTTTGTTCACAATAGCAGTATGTTGTCCACTTCCAATACACTGTGCAAAACAAAGAGGAAAAGATCCAAGCCCTACTGTCAATGAGATTATGGCTTAGCCAAAGAAGTACCTGGAAAGAAAGGAAGGGAGGAATGGCGCTAGTTAATGTAAAAATGTGTATGCACGGATACGTGCAAAGATAACGTCATAGAAATAGGCGTATGCCTTGGATGAAAATAGCCCTTTGGGTTCTGTATGCAAGGTACGGTGCACAAGTAACGTATGCAATTCCTGGTGGGTTCACTGATTTATGGTGGGGGAAGCGGAGAGCTGAGCATCATTTCTAATGGAAAATGGTGACATGCCAGAGAGGGAGGATTGCTTATGAAACATCAGTTTTGAAGAAGTTTTAATCAGGAAAGATGTCTTGGACCTGGGACTGAGTTTTCTAGTCAGGACCAGAACAACAAAGATCAGTATGCCTAGTAGAAAATACCTGATAGAGCACGGTTGTTGACAGTGAATGACTAAAATTTTATCTTGTGAATTTGCCTGGTTCAGATCAGGGATGTGGGCCCTCGCTTCCCATACTATAGCTGAGCACTTCCCATACTAACTTATTAAATAGTGATCTTCTCAAGCCTCTCTACTCAAACCTGCTTCTCTTTGTACATGTGCTGAGATGCTTGCTGGGTTGGGGACTCAGCCTCAGGACTCACGTGTTGTGGCTCTTAATATCTTGACTATTGAGTCTTTCCCTGTCTTATCTGTTGTGAAAATCCTATTTCCAGTGTGCAAATTCCTTAATTCAGAGCAGGCTATTAGGTATTTGGAATAACATTATCTTTCCTTCTGTGATTTTTTGAGGAAATGTTTTTTGAGAGACCTTGGTTTCATGAGGAGATTTAAAATGATTTTTTTTTTTTTTTTTTAATAAGTATTCCTGGTAATCTCTACTAAGTTTTTTCCTATTCAGATTTCCTCTTGGGGCAAACTGTTTCTTTGTAGTAAACATTGCAGTATTTGTTTCCATCTTCAGGTTGGTTTCCTCTGCAACTCTTAATTCTATTTTTTTTTTTCTTATAGGTTCTCATGTAGACATGAAAGAGGGGGCATAGAATTTACTCTTTATGCCAGTGTTGTCTCAATCGTGATACTTCTTAGTGTCAGAAAAGAGTCACCCGTGTCTTTGCAATTGCACAGCTCGATGCTGATTGCTTTGGGAGCTGTGCTATTGCACAGCTTCAGGCTGCGTAATGAACTTGAGAGCAAATCTAAAAGCAAAAATGGGCTCATGGGACCAAAGAAAACTGTTTATGTTTTGTGAGTCAGTGCTCTTCCAATATTCAAGTGGGCTCTCCTTTGCCTTCCAGAAGTGATTCCACCTTTTCTGTTCCTTCCAGCTTTGAATTTACAGCTGGGTATGTTCTCTTGCTGGCCTGAAGGGCAGGCACATCTCAGAACTTTTGAACCCTGTCTGCAGGTGTCCCGTAGAGTGATGCTATTGGCATGATGCTATGGATATTTAAAAACAGAATTGACGTCGGAATTTACTCACTGAATGGGTAGCAAGGATCATGTTTTGCAGTTTGATTTGTTTTTGCTCATTGCTACCAATCCTCTTATCATTGAATTTCCCCTTTTGCTCAGGAAACTGCAGTTAAAATAGTTACATCAACAACGTTATGTATGGATACCAGGAGGGTACTTAATGTCCACGTGAAACACTGCTCAGCTTGCGAGCAGGTGCACGTTCAACACCATGTGTGTTTACAGAAGACTCTATTTGTGGGCACTCAGGCCCTTGATCACTGACCTTTATCTTTTTTTTTTTCCCCCACGCACAGGAAGTCTAGTCGTATTTGAGCAAGACTTATTCACGTAACCAGTGCCCATTTAGGCAGGCTAAGAATGCAGAGAATTACACACGGTCATTTGTTAATGCTGGTTTAGAAATAACATTTGTAGTGTGAACAAACCTTTTGAGTTTTTCTTAGTCTACAGGATGAAATGTGGGTACTTCTGGTATGAAGAAGACTCAAGCTTTCATGTCATTTAAAAAAATGTGAATTATTGGTCTAACGCTGTTCCTAATTTATTTAAAGTGTTTGATATTTGGGTTAAAAAAAAAAAAAAGTCAATTTTTAATACTTCTTTATGGTTTACAGTTGAACTACTGAGTTCCAGTAGCCGAAGATACATCTTGATCTAGATGGAAGTTCTCATTCTTTAGGAGTTCAAATGTACAAAACCTGCTTGACCATACAGAAAAGAAGGGTTTGAGGAAAGAGTTGGGGGTTTTAATGCACTTCAGATGCTGTCTTTTATATAATGTACTTCTTCGTTTAGACGCTACCTTTGGTATTGGCTAGTATGGGCAGACTTGACCATGGACGAACCTCAAAAAAACCACAACGCTTCAAACATGAACTGTGCAGAGGAGGGGAACCAGGCAACCACTCTGTGTTCCAGGAGCCTCCAACCTGTTGCCTCCTCTGTCAAACTGACACTTAAGGATACATTTCTCTTAGCAAGGGACAAAATATTCTGATTTTTCTCAGTCCTTTGCAGCCTTGTGACTTGGCCCACATGCCGTGTCTGAAATCTTTCTCTTGAGGTCAGCATACCCTTAGGCGTTGGGCTATGTGCCAGAGCACTGAAGTGGGACCATGGTTTCTGGAAAAATTAAAATAAGCCAGTGAATCGTAGTTATTTACTGTATTTCATCCCACCTCAGAAAGCATAAGTGTAAAGTGTGATTTTTAATTAACAAGCACATTGTCCTAGTGCTTTGAGTTGGAAAATTACATATCAGTATCTAGACTGTTTAGCAGACCATTCATTCCTCCCTCCAAGCCATAAATAATATCCTTCAACTTCCTTGGAGTGTTTTTGTGTACTTTTAGCAATCATAGGTACGTATGAAATATTAATCACAGCGGCAAAATAAATGAAGGTGATAATTGAATAAGGCTATGCCATTTGCTAAACTGAAAAAAATTTCCATCACTGCATCTCCTCTACTTTATTGCTACAGTGGCTTGTCCTTACATCTAGCAAGAGTTTTGTCTACTAACCTTGAAATGTATCTTTGTGTTTATTGTCAGGACCTTGCTGGCAAATTGAGCTTGACAATAAGACGGTAAAGGCAGGGGGAAGCAGGGTGACCTGGGACACACAGTTCTGCTAAAACCTTTCAAGGTTCGTAGAGTGCCTTTTCTTTTCCAATGAATCAAATTACCAGCTGCGTGGCCAGTTCGGTTAGCTAATCATTAATGTGGGATGCGTGAATTAACGAGTTTGTAACCCTTTCTTTTGCTAATTGATTTTTGTCTGTGTGGGAATACTCTTCCTCCTGGTGCTAAGGGCTTTTAACTGAGGCAAGTGCATTTATGAGTGGCCAGCGTGGTCATGGAGGTGGGTCCTACCGTCTTTGCCTAAGTAGCCGAGCTGTTGGCTTGGAGGGAACCAAAGAGGGTTTGCACCCTCTAGTAACCAGCAGATTTTGGGTCTGGCCTGTGGTAGGTGCCCCTGGCCATCAGCCATTTGCAGCCTGGGGCAAGAGGTGCTGCTGCTACTGAGCACGTGTGTGTGCAAGGTGAAGCGCTAAACCCTGTCCTTTGCTTGTGAGGCTTTTTACTGGGACTAAATCCTCTCTTCTCTTGCTGAAACAAGCATTTCTCATCAGTTTGATGCATGCGTAGCCTTACAGTTCTAATTGCTTTAGACATGTGGCCTGCGTTGGTCTTGTGCCAATAGGAGTGGGCCTAGGTAGGTGGTAGTTGTAGGTGCTAGCTGTTCAGCTTCTTGCCTTCTTCATGCCAATGGTCTCCTGCACACACTGGGTGCAGGACCCCTGCTGGATTGAGTGTGGCTTAAACTCAGGTTCTCTTAGTGTGATAACAGAAATAACTTGAAAGGTTTTCCCTTGTATTTGCTTGGGGCTGCCTTGTCTCAACTGGGCTCTAACTTGGGTTAAGACCCAGCGCCCATCTCCCCCTCGTTCAGAGCATTTTTCCTCTGTGTCCTCGGGGCCCCTCCAGCCACACTGCTGCCGACTCCCATCCCACTCCTTCTCCCATGCAGTAGCAGGGCCGGCCGGCCGGCTCTTGCTACTTTTCCAACTGTCCAGCTTTGCTTAACAAAAAGAAGAGGAAATACACATGGTGCAAGATTTTTGCTTCATTCTATACAGAGACAGAACAAATGTACTTATTCTATAATAGCAGAGACTAATTCATATAGCAGCTACTAACTCGATTTCTTACGCCACTGAGCACAGACGTGCATCTGTCAGTAGTCAAATAGTTTCTCTGCAGCCATTTTCAACAAAGGAAAAGAAATAGCATACCCACTGAATGGGACTGAAAAGAGATGCTCTTTGAAATACAGGCATCTTCCCACTGTTGAGCTATTCCAGCTAAGATGTTGTGGGATAGAGGAATTGTTTGTAAAGTGCATATATGGTCAGAAAAGGACTGTACAAATACTATCATCCTTCTCCAGAGATCTAAAATCTGTCTCTATTCCAAGGTCTATCTGCTTTCTTTACTTCAAAAATAAATGCTAATGTCTTTTTACTCTAACTGACTCTATAATGGTATGAGAAAATGAGCTGGAATCTATTCTTGGTTGGTGATCATCAACAAAATTGTTAATTGCTTTCTAATTTACTAATTTTCTAATTTTTGAGCAGTGTGACTTGAGATGTGGTTTGTAAAGTGGGCTGTTAGAAGACCAACTTTTATGGTTTGTTTATTTTAAACCTTTATAAACTGAGAAAATGTACTTTGGATTCATCGTAAGATAAATACTGAATTTCAGCAAGTCACTTCTGCTAAACCACGTTTCATCCTGGACTTGCCCTCTCAGGTCAATTTACTCTCATGTAGGTTTTTCAATATTCATGCCAGTTAGCATCTTTACTTCTTCCACTCTCAGACCTCTTTAGGATAAAACTGATACATACCACTTAAATAGCAATTTGCATTTTGAGAAGAATTTTGAAAGTCTTTGCTAATGCTTTTTCCCTGCAGTAAAATGGTAACATGCGTGTTTTTAGGATGAAAGCTGAGAGTGTGTTAAGTAACTTATTCTGGGCACAAAAGGAGTCAGTGGTATTTAACCTCAGAATAAGTGACCTGAGTATGTAATTAACATTCAGCTCTAGGCATATAAATGATAGGAATATATATGTAATATAATAACTGCAGTTCTTTCATATATATGCATAGATATATATGAAAGAACTGCAGTGCAATTATTCTACCTGCCGTGATAGCTTCCATGGTGATTCAGCTGTCAGGAGTCACTCAGTGCTTTGTAAAATGTGCCCAGGAAGAGGGATGGGCTCTCAGTCCTTAGGCCAGATGTCTAGATCACATCTCAGTAATGCATCAAAATAGGTGGACACTTGAGACTTGGGATATCACCCTAGCTCTTGAAATATGAAATAAAGGTCACTATCCCTTTTATATTTTGTGAGATATCTGTGAGATGCAGGGCATGCTTTAAATGACAGATGGTTGTGTTTTTGACAAGGCGTCCATTGAAGTCATTAGCAAAATTGTTCGTGGGACCCCAGCAAGACAGCAAATCAAGGGTCCTGTGAAAAAGTCCCTCCATGGTTGCTTTCAATGAGTAGTAATTTAATGATCCATAATGATGCCAGTCATATAATTTCCATTCTGACTGTTCAATAGACTTTTTCACATCTATACTTCAAGGAAATTAGGAAGATGAATGTTATATAAAAACTAAAAACTTTCTTTTTAAATGATGAATGAATAAAGAACACAAATTAGTATGGAGAGCATATCACAAGGTGAACATATTTTTGAGAATGTTCCCTAAGATTCTTAATGTTGTTGGATGTGCAAGATATAGTTAATTAATTGGAAGAAAGGGAAGATACTAAGATTAGCTAAATCTATGCTGTCTTTGGTGTTTATCTACAAAGTGTTACTATACTGTATGGCCAGCTGGTGAATGTTGCACGTGCAATTTGTGTGACCAAATATATTTGGAAATCTGTCTCTAAAGATTAGATCTCAGTTTTATGCTCTCTTGCAAGGTGGAACATAGATACAGTGCATGAATATAAATACTTCAGTGCTAATGAAAGTTCACATTTATTGAAAATATGTAAGTATGCTCAAATATGTGCTATCTGATAATGTGTTCTCTCTGGTTTATATTTCTCTTTGTCAAGGTGAGATGCTACTCCATAGTAAAGTGCTATCTCAAAAATAGAAATTCAGAAATTTCAGTAACATCATTCATTGAGGAGAATATTATTTGTATGACTGGTAAAATTTGAGGCCCTGGTGGATGGTTTTTAAAATATTTTGCCACACAGAGCCCCAAAAGATTTATGAGAAATACTTACATTTCAGTCGTTGACAGTGTCGTGCTTGCCTTATTTATTGGTCCTGTCGTCTCCGTGCTTTTGGAAGTATCACCTCTAATTGTTCTGAATAATTGCAGCAACACCTGCTGGCAAGCTTTGAGCTGATATACTGGAAGCTTTCCCATGGCTGACGTCAGCTAAGAAACCATTTGTGTCCTTAGCAGATGTTTTTGATTTCTTTTTCACAAGGGATTTACTTTAGATCTATTCTCTTACTACAGTAAATGCCAGCCAGCTCTTTTAGGCTGTTTACCATTAGAAAATATATTAACTGGGTTACTGGCAACAAACTTATGTGGGTGTTATTTATGCATCTTCTGTCTTATGAATTCCCTTCCTCTTCTCCATTCTTCTGTTTTACAGAAGTTTGACATTTCGTATTTTTAACCTTCTAATTAAAAAATAAAAATAATAACAAAAATCTCGACATTGTCTGCTTTTAGATTAAAGGTCAACCTGATGGCGTTGGCATCTTGAACCAGTAACTTTTGCTTCCATTTGCTTTTAATATCCAGAGAGCTCAGTTCCTTTCTTGTTTATGTTCTGTATGGTTTTACAAATTTCCGACTGCTTCCTTGCAGTTCTTTTCCAGATTTTTAAAATTACTTTTACAGTATATGTCACAAAGACTTTGGTTTTCATTTAAAAATAAAAATAAAGTTAACAAACAATGAAAAATACCCAGATGAATGGCCCTACAATGGAAAACAGTAGACCCCCAAACTATACAGTGGTATTAATATGTACTTTGAATCTTTTTGTGCTTGGGATGATGTGTCATTGAAGTTAGAGAAAGCAATGTTTTTTGACAGCGTAGATTTAAATAAGTTAAAAATTCCATGTTACTTGGGAATTTTTGGTTCATTATTCTTTGACAGGGTAGCTATGCTAGTCTGCTGATGCCAAAATGATATTTCTTAAGTGTACAACATGGACATATAAAGTGTTTCTAAAGATTTCAGACTGGACCTTGATATGTAACAGTGATGCCTACCCTCCCTCCCTCCCTCTTCTACTAAGAAATTGCTCCCTCCTCCTAGAAAACAAGCAAACAACAGAAAAAAAATCCTGAAAAGTAGACTTCAGATATCACAGAACCCACGAGGGGTGAAACAAGCCCTACTTCTTACTGAATCAATAAAATATTTCTGCAGTGGCTGAAAACTACTAGAAACAGTATACCGTCATGTTTTGCTGGGCACCTTTATAAAATGCAAGCCTACAAAGCTCTGAGCATGTGCCCTTAGTTGCCTGTTGACGGTGTATCTTCTGCGAGCAGCGAGGATAGTCATTGCTCGCAAAGCTGTTGAGTCTGCCTGTGTTTATTTCAGGTGTTAACCTCATAGATCCAATGCCAGAAATCCTGGGGAAATTTATTTTTCTTTCTGAGGTTAGTTGTTACCATTTCCTAGTAGCAGATTCTCTCTCTTAAATAAAAACCTCCTCGAGGTATTCATCCAAGAGAGGTTTGTTTGATAGTTAGGTATTCTTTGTGCGTGATCTTTTTCTACAGGGATGTTCGTCCTCTGCCTTGGAATAAACTGGCAATTAAGGAATTAAGGAATAAATTAAGGAACAAATTAAGGAATTTCAGCGACCCAAACTATGTTACATTACTAAAGCTTAAGAGTCTTTATCCTTCTGACTTACGTACCAATTAACATTTTCTCTGATTCTGCTTACTGTTAATTATACTAAACTGACAATTTTGCGCTGTGACTTTTGAAGCATTATGGCTGCATCTACCTTGATTCAAATTTAAGTGAATTTCATCGCAGCTTGGGGAATGAACCAGTCCTGTTATGCTCAGGTTTTGTCCTAATCAAGAGCTAAGATACGTGCATAAGATGCCCTGTGCTGATGTATTCCTTAATATGGTATAATCAGCACGAACACATTAGGTTGTGTTAGTAAAGTAAATTATACACTCCCCTTTCCTCGCTCTCTCCTCAGTGCTAAGATACCAAGATGTTTGCATCAATACAGTTTACTCTACAATGTACAGCCATTCTTTCTGTTGGAAAGTTGCAGTTATAATCATCTCCAGGCTTCAATTTGTGCCGTACATGGCCATCTACGTGGTTTTTTGTACCCATTCCAACCACCTGGGTCCCATTACCCCCATTTGGTTCCCATTGCATTGACTTCCTGTCTGTGTTACAGAGTTGACTTCAATTTTTGAGCTTGTAACATAAAAGCTCTTGCATGGTCTGTATGTGCAAAAAAGTTCTCACTATAATCCAAAACGTTCATTTAATTTCTGTGTATTCTTACTCATTGCAACATCAGTCTATGGAAGCCAGCATCAAAGTGTAAGAAAGCCTCTCAGTGCAGTTTCTCCTTAGAACAAAGAATGTTTCAAAAATACCATTTAAACAAAACAAAACCCATAACCCTAGTTCTTACAGAATTGATTAAAATGCTAGAAGAGGTCTCCAAGGGTCAACTGACATACAACTGTGTCCCAAGGCAGGTCTCTTATATACTCAAGGAACTCTAGAGAGATATTGTTCCGACCTTGTCTTAAACGGGCATTCTGCCAGCTTTACTGGTGTTGTAGATTGCATGGTATGCAACGGTAATTTTGCATTGTGCAGTGATGCCTGATGCTCAAGCTAGATTTGCTGTTCTCTTTCTCACTGGCAATTCACTGGAATTCATGGGATGTTTTCTTCATTTCCTCAAGGACCAAAATGTTGCTCCATGCTGGCATATAATGCTTTTTCATGCAGCAATATCAAATATATTTTCCTGTCTGATGAGAACACCATAGAGGGGATACACAAAGACTGAGTAATTCCATAGAATCACAAAATGGATTGGACCTTAAAGACCACCCAGTTCCAACCCCCCTGCCATGGGCAAGGATACCTCCCATCAGCCCAGGTTGCTCAAAGCCCCATCCAGCCTGGCCCTGAACACTTCCAGGGATGGGGTATCCACAGCTTCTCTGGGCAGCCTGTGCCAGGGCCTCACCACGCTCAGAGTAAAGGGTTTCTTGCTTATAATCTAAACAAGAGTAGATTTAGATTAGATAAAGCCATTCACCCTTGTCCTATCACTCCACTCCCTGACAAAGAGTCCCTGCCTAGCTTTCTTGTGGTCTCCCTTTAGGTACTGGAAGGCTGCTCTGAGGTCTTCTTTTTCTTCTTTCCTTTCCTTCTCCAGGCTGAACAACCCCAAGTCCTTCAGCCAGTCCCTCATTCCAGTAGTTGTGCAGTTTGTGTTTCTGTTTTTCACAGGGTGAGAAAGTATTTGAGAGCTAGAGAGAGATTCATTTCCATGGCCATCTAGTCTAGAGGCAAATCCTTTAGCCTATCTGGATGTATTTAGCTCTATTATATGCCTGTTAGGGTCAAGAAAGCAAAGGAGAAATATGGGTCTTTGATTTCATAAACTGAAATGGCTCATGGGTAGAGAGCTATGCCATAAATACTAGAAATCTGTAAATTTTTAACTTGGTTGGAAGGTGAAAAGACAAAGGCACAGCTGAAAATATTAGCTGATTAGTCTTGTGTATAAAATCTATTTAAGGAGCAATAGCACAGTACTGTATAAAAATTAATTAGAACATAGCACAGTCAGTTGTGATCAAAGAGCATACATTTATTGTGAAATATATGGTTGCTGGAGACTATTCATTTTTAATTTATTAGATTCCATAAATTGTTTTCTGATAGATTTGGAACAGAGATATATCAAGCTTATCCACATAATACTGGCTCTGGTAACTAGCTAAGTGAATTATAGTTTTGAAGTATATGCTTACCCTTTAATAGTAGTAGACAACAGCAGTGAAACTACAGGAAAGTAGCACTAGTGCTTTTTCAGGATTACAAAAGCAATTCCAGTGTGGAAGAACATGGCAATATTAGTAAAAATAAAAGCTGGTGCTACCCCTATAAGGAATGGGGGATAAAGTACATGTTGGTTTCCTCTTACTGGTCTGATCCCTAGTGACTTCTTGAAGACAGAGATTTGCGAACATGGACTGTGGTTGTCATTAAGGATCTGGACTGGCTGTATCCAAGCTGCATTCAGAATCTTGAAACATATACAGATTTACGGTGGAGTTCTTCTGCACTGATATAATGCCTTGATTTTTCTCCAGGGACAGAACAAATCTGTCCTGTCAGGGCACGTCCTCCCTAGCTGGTTGAAGTTGTGCCTTCAGAATTGCCCATACAGGTGGAGGTTGGCCCATGTGCTGCAACTCCAGCGACAGCCCCTGCTCAAGCAGACCTGTAAGGCCTTGGTTGTGTGTTGCTCTGTAGCAGTGGGGATGTTAAAATATACAAAAAGACAGTTTTGCTCACTATTTCAGCATTTATTTCTGCTTTTCCTCTAAAATACAATACACAATGTGATGAAGTCAAGGAAGATGTGAAAATAAGTTTATATACAATTACAAATGCAGTGTAAGTTTAGTTTATAGGAATAGTGGTTGAAATAAGATAGGAGTGAGGGGAGGAATTGAGGAGTGTTCTCCCCTTTGAAAACCCTTGGTTTAATTGCACACTTCCCCTACTGTTCTCTTTTATTTTGAATCTCAGCTCTTTTTATCGCAGTGCAAACGGGATTCCTAACAACAACAACAACAACAAGTCGTGTTGCTGTGGAAGCTAATCTTATTTATCTATATGACAAAAATAAAAATAAAAACAAAGCCTTCACATTTTTCCTTTTTCTGTCTAATTTTCAAGTACAGTCCTTTATGAATGTCAAAGATGATCTGGTAAAATAGAATAAGATATTTTTTCATTCAGAAGCATCTTAAAACATCTGTTCAGTAAAGAGACCTGATGGTTGAAGGATGGAGAGTATATATTCTCAGAGCTGTGTTTATGTATTCAGTAAAGGACGTATGCCAAACCCTTCAGGAAAGTAGCAGGATATTTTTGTTTTGAGATTATTCTGATATCCTGAGCCTTTCTTTTATGTTCTTCAGAATATCTGGTAGCAATTTAAATACTAAACACTCATTCTCTCTTGAATTTAGAAAAGGCAATGAGTTTCTCAAAAAGAAACTGGCTTTTGGAGATGTCCAGGTGTGCACATCTAAATCCTGTGAAAGGCTACACAGCGTCAGACTCTTGTTTTGTGAATAAATAAGCTATTGTAAATCAGCAGGCATGAAGCCAAGCTATAATAGAAGAATTTATTATAATTTAATGTAGATGGTGGATAGAATGGGTAGATTGTAATTGAAGCTAAGTGAATAATTCCAGTAAATAATTTATTCAATGAATTTATCCTGTTTTTCTACTCAGAGATTCTTTTTACTCCCCTTCCCCCTCTCCACACCAGGTTGCCCCTGAGCAATTTTTCCTTTAACCAGAAGGGTGAGGGCTCTGTTTCCTTATGTCATGAGTAGTGCTGGCCACCGCGGCAGCACTGCCGTTTGGTGCCATTGTGTCCCTTGGGGATAGCCTGGTGAAGTCAGTGGGGCTCCAAGCGGGACAGTCCCACCATGGTGGCAATGCCTGCAGAGACAGGAGTATGGCCGTGAGCATCGGTGCCTGCAAAAGCTGGTTTTGCAGCCACTGCAGGCTGTCCTCTCAGTGTCAAGTGACTACTAGCACTGCAATGGGCAACCCTTCAGGTCAAGAATTAGTTATGTCACGGGGTTTCATAGAATCATCTAGGTTGGAAAAGACCTTCAAGATCATCAAGTCCAATTATCAACCTGACCTACAGAGTCCCATGAGTAAACCATGTCCTTGAGTGTCACGGCCACATCTCTTCAATTTCTTTGAGACTTAGTTCTGTGGGTTCACAATTGCCCTCAAGGATCTACTTGGGACAGGTAACATAGGGCTTTGGAGAGGATGAAAATCATGCTTCACTTGGGTTGCCAACATCTTCAGGCTCATTTTTGTGTATGTAGGGGGCTCTTTGGTTTTGTTTTTAAGGGCATTTTTTTGCTACCTGGATAAAAATACAGTCCTGTTAAGTGCTGTTCACAAATCACAGCACTCATACTATACACGCTTCTTCCAAAATAAAAATAAAATAAAAGCCCCTACTCTAAGGAAGTTGTCTACTGAGTATGAATTGTGCTATTGGGCTTTGTCTTGTGAGATTTTATTTCTGTTACTGTAGATGCTACTAGCATCCTGCCTCTTGGTCATTCTTTCTAGCGTGTATGTCCTTGCCCCTGTTCTGTGCTGTTCTGCCCTTCTCGTTTTCCCTCCTATCCCACCCCCTGCTTTCAAAACAGTGTTTCCAGACTTCGGAGGCTTTAATCAAGTTTTACCTCTACCCAGCAGCCCATCCCTTCTCCATCACGAGCTCCAACAAAAATTACTAGATGACTGTACATTCTGTTGGTTCATTTTTTCACACCCCCTCCAGTTCTCTCAAAGGCTCAAGCTAGTCCTCCATACTTCGTGTAACAACAGATATGGTTTTCTATAATGTTTTGTCTTCTTATTGCTTTGAGTAGTGAGAGAGTTTCATGTCACAATATTTGATGTTCCTAATTGATATATAAAGTGGGGATCCACTCAAACAAATCGAGCTGCTGACATCCCATAGCTATTGCTGTTTCAGTCTGGTTGCAAACTTAAACAGGCATCACTTCATCAGATTGCAATAGTCACAGCTTGCACAGCTTGTACTGAAGTGGATGAAGTAAGGCTGGGTCAGAATTTGGCCAGTAGCATGAACTTGTAACGTTTGATTTTGGAGCACTGTGCTGCTGGACTGGGATGCAGATATTAAACTTTTAACGTATAAGGAGACACAAAAAGAAGTGCTGGTGGTGCATGCTTCTCATTCTCTCCTGTGGGAGCAACAGGTTAATGTTAATGTACAGTGGTGAGCAGGTCCTGCTGTGGTTATAATTTTGCCAAAATCACCCCTGCAGTTACTGGATCAAGGTAGGCAGATTTTAGTATCATTCTGTTGTATTTTATCCCTTTGCCCGTCACATTTATGTTCAGGGTGTATTAATACCAGAATTTACTGTGCCTCAGAATGTGCTTTTTTCATGCTCTCTCAGCTTCTTGCTCGTGTAGCTCTAAGATAACTATCTGTACCTCTGGGAAAGGGCTTTTGCCTTAGCACTATGTACTTACTCAGCATGAGACTCGAAGGATACATCGTTTGGAGGAATACATGCTGCTGTGGTTCAGATTTTCTCATTGAGCATGAAATTAAGTAGCAGGTTGGATTCCTTAATAAGGCTTGCAACTTTCTTTTGATACATAGTGGAATTATTTGGTTTTATGTAGATAATCCATATAGTCTTCAAAATGATATTGTTCCTCTCCAACTTCTTCAAACCATTTGAAGTTAATATTAATTTAAAAAGCAAATGATTTTAATAATAGAATGTATGAACAATAGTCTAATCTGTTCAGCAGTCTGGTGTATTTTCTCATTGATTTCTATATAAATATTGGAGCAAAGACAGTAATTTCTGGTGCTTTTACAGCTGTAAAAACATGCCTATTGCAAAAACAGACTAAACTGTACCAAAGGACTCACTGTGCCAGCAATATTTAATACTTCATTGTAGGTCCACTGTTTTAAACATCTGTCCCTCATTTAGTATATTTTTAATACAAAATTTTTAGTGCGGGCAAAAATGTAACTGTTTATAATAAGATGCTTTCTCTGCTACTGAGAAAAAAACACTGTAGTTAGGATTCTGTGAGAAAAAAAGATTTTCAATGATTTATAGGATTTGGGTCATTGGCCTTAGACTTCTATAAAATACTAAGTCATTTTTATTGGGACAAATACGTTTCTAACAACATGACTGTGGCTGATAAAGGAAATTCTCTTAAAGAAAATACAGAAAACAGGAGGAAGCTGGAAAGGGCCAGTGACCTTGTGGCCCTTGGATTCTGCTGCGGATTGATAGTGCACACAAAAAGAAAGACATTGAGTAATCCAGGCTGAAAGGGGCTGGTTGAGTGGCCTTGGGCAGTAAGGAGGAAGACTCAGGAAATCAGCTGCACATGAAGATACTGAGGTTACTGCTGCCTGATGTTGTTTTTATTCATGTTCTGAAGGTATGATCGGGTTGTTCAGGTTGGAAGAGTCATTGGGAAGTCATCTAATCCTATCTTGTCAAAGCAGGTAACTAGAAGCAGTATGGTTTCATCAGAAAAAAATTAGGAATATGCGTTAGCTGAGGCAGCTGCCCTCCTTCAAGCGTCTCATTCAGCTCACTCCAAGCTAGTGCTGTGCGTTGTAGTTTTCATCTGCAAGGTGAATTCGAAATGATCATTCACATGACAGCAAAGCATCATTAGCACTGACGCTAAAACACATCTTCTGACTGCGTGTGGTGAGAGCGTTGGAAAGGCATACTGGATTCTTGCTGTTTTATAGTCCATCCGCTTGTGCGGGGAGGGCTGGCTGCAGAAGGGAGCACTGTACATAATTGTTCCACACTAGTACAATTTCCACTATTTTCTGGAAGAGCACTACAATAAGTGACTTTTCATAGCTTTATATGTATTCAAAAAAAAAAAAAAAAAGATAATCCTTGTGCTCGCTTGCATTATGTGTTTTATTTTGGATGTATGACTTTGTGATGAGCAAAGAAAAAGTAGTATCTTAAACTCTTTTTTAAGTGGACACTTGTCAGATTTGAAGCTTACAGTGTTACACGACATCCCAGTTTAACATCCCCACAGTACATTAAACAAGTCTACACAAAAGCAAGAGAAAACAGTGGCTAACTAATTCTGTCTGGCTGATCCTATTGAGAGCTGTGAACACCAGCAACTGAGAGCTAACCTCAGTTTTCCTTTTTTTTTTTTTTTTCATTTTTTTCCTTTTTTTTTTTTTTTAGTCAGGCCTTATCATCGTTTCATTTTCTCCACTCAAGCTACACAAAGCAATTAACACTGAGGCTTGAAAAAATCTTGTACTGAAAAGCATACATACGCTGGTGCAGACAGAAACAAAAAAAAAAAGATGGTCTAGGCAATCATGCAAGAAAGATTTTCTGATATACTGAAATTACAGATCACATTCTGGCTGCATACATATTGGCATACCTTCTAATGTTTTCTCCAAACTTTTCCTCCTGAGAGTGCTGCTTCTCCTTCTTCTCTGTTCCTTGCTGACTGCTTCATAGCCATATACAACCGTAGCAGAATAATTTCCTGATTTGTGTGTTTATATATACATATATATATTTGATACCCGACTAATCAAGCAAGTTTGTTTGTTTGTTTAAGCTGTTGGAACTTTCTGCTGGCTAGTGACTCCATATCAGGCCTCTTCAGTGTCCTGACTGTAATTTAAATTCCAAAATCCATGCCAAATGCCCATCTCATTGAAGTATTTGTTTATTTATTTATTTATTTTAGCAAATGTATTCTGATAGTTTTCAGTGATGGAAGGGGTATGTGGATTAAAATTACAACCTTTCCGTGATATACCAGCTTCAGAGCATGCAAATTAAAAATTAACATTCCACAGCACACCTGGTGTAGATGGGAATGACAACAGCAAAAGAAGCCAAGACCATGTCCCCCTTCATTTTCCTGAAGTGTGTTGGAAAGATTCCCACAAGTGTTGGCAAGCTTTGTATCTTAGTGGAAAGCTGTGTGATTCATTTTCTTTTCAGAGTTAATGCTTCACACAAACGAGGGATTGTAAACTGAGGCATTGTTTCATTGAATGCTATGGTACTGGTTTATAATCAGTCTTTAAGGTAAATCTGTAATTATTCTGTGAATAGTAGTTAATGACATTTTACATGGACTGTAGGGAGTATGTAAAAGAAATAAGTCCACATGTGCAATGTATTTTTGAAGACCCGTTATAAGTTGGATCACCAAGCAAAAAAGTCATAGAAAAAAATCAACCTATAGTTAACACAATTCAGAAAGCTTATATTTTTAGTTCATGTAAATTCTGTTTTATGTAATATGCTAGGCATTCTTTTGGTGCTGTAGAGAAAATAATCATATACAGGGGTTGAGGTTCAGAAATTTGTGAAACTATGCTATAGACAGAGAAAATCAGTTTTCCTTTGAATTTTAGACTCTTTATGTGCACTCAGGTTATCCTCACAAAAAAAGATGTAAAGAACAGTGTAACTGTGCATCTTTGAGGAGAATCAGTGTGGGGCGCTTCTTCTTTTAGGGGTTCTGTCCCCAGATTCTGAAATGGCGTCTGGAATCATCACAGCGTGATCGGTTCCAAACTCCTGATTTGAGAGAGCTGTAGGCTGGCTTGGGGGACTGCTGAGGTAGGAAACATTTCTGACAATTCCTGTTGTTGGCTGTTCAGTTCCCGCTGCTTGGCCTCCATCCTGACAAGAGTGCCAGGATTAGGCTCGCAGCTATACAGACTTAGTTACTAATTAAGAGAACCTGATTTTAATGGAGTTACATCCAAGGTTAAAGCTTCATTTGAAGCCAATTGAGAGATGTAGAGGAGCTGACTCAATTCAGGCTGCTGTCAGGATCACTCAAAACTTGTCGATGGTAAAACTTCATGCCTTTTTGTAATAATATCTAAAGCTCTTGAAGTTATCTTTTCACTGAAAACTGAAATAAGCTTTCCCATCCCTTGCCACTGTATGAACAAATTACTGTGGCTCACATATTTGTTTATGTCTCAGCTTTTTAAATATTATAGAAATATAATATAAATAGCATAATATAACAGACAGTATAGCAGTACTAAGGGCCTCATCCATACCAGGCTCAGCAATGTGTTTAAGCAGGCATTTCTATTTGCCATACTGTAATAATGTTTGCAAAGCAGCCCTGATGTAATAAAACGTGTTGATTTCATATGAGATTGTAAATGACAAGCTCTGTGTCAAATTTAGCTGCTCTTTGGAGGTAAAAATGGAAGCGGGGAAAATTAAGAGCCCAGTATAATTAAACATCTTTCTGAACTGTTGCATTTTATATATTATGTTAGTTTTTAAAGGTGACAGCCAAAGTAAATGTTTTGAGTTCACCCTTGGCTAAACGGCGCGGTACAGATTGACATGCGTTTACTGTTCCATCACGGATATTGGAAAAACCCCGCTCACCGTTCGGGAGAAGCGGACTTGGCTCCCAGTCAAATGCGCTGCGTGGAGGCATTCGCCCAATTAGTGTTTTAACAGCTGCTGAAGGTTTGTTTCAATGGGACGAAAATTATTGAGCACAATTTTATATAATTAGTGGAGCATAAAACACGTGGTGTGTCTAATTAAATGTTTAAAACTATTGACATTACGTAGCTACTGTTGAAGTAAATGAAGTGGAAAATCGTTATGATTTTTTCGGTTGGTAAATTGCTTCACAATACACTCAAAGGCCCGTTTGATAAGATGAACTCAATCCCGATGTCTGCTGATGAGCACCAGTGGCCTTTTCACACCCCACAGGTATGCGGAGGTCCCACCGAGCCGACTGGTGAGGCCAGCTGGCCTTCCAGCGCTTTCAAGTCCTGCCAGTGTGTCGCCGTCCTCGGGAGCATGCTGTGCAAAGTGCATTAAATGGCCCGCTCCTTCGGTTCACTACTCCTTTGTGCAAAGGGTGGCAAACCTTGTATTGTACAGCTGGCCCCCTTACTTTCTGATCCCAAAACAATAAAAGCCACTGAGCAGAGAGTGAGCAGGCATTTCAAGACGAACAGTTTGGAATTGCAAGCAGGTCTGCTTTAAAACTTGTCATTTTTCACCCTGCTGTTGTTGAAAATATTAAGGTATTTGTTTCGCATTTGAGCAGTTCTCATCGTAGGTACTGAAATATAATTATGTATCATGCAGCGTCATTGTATGATTAAATTAAATCCAGTTGCACTACCTGGTTGAAGGCTGTTCCGTCTATGCATACATCTGCGTTGTGATGGTTACTTATAGGAGTATTGGAAAGCATTGAGACAACAAAACTTTGAAGTTTTTGTCCATTTGAAGTGCAGCGTTATTGTGGGATGGCGGCCGTGTGTGGGACCAGGTGTCGTGTAATGGCAGCAGTGTGAGGGAGGAGACGTCGCGTAATGGCCGCGTGAGTGAGGAGTGTTACGTGGTGGTGGCTGCGTGAGGGAGGAGGTGTCGCGTAATGGCGGCTGTGCCATGCCGTCTCCGCACTGAAGGGAGGCTCTCTCCTTCCTGCTCCTTGCCCTCTATCGTAGCGGCCTCCCCACACCCTTTTCTGCCTCTTTCATTCTCTCCCTTGCCTGTGCTCCCAAGGCGGGCTGGGAGGCAGGACCCTCACTGGAGAGCTGCCGTGAGGGCGAAGCCCTCTTCTCCAAAGGTCGTTGGGTGACATTGGCGGTAGGGTGATGGTTGGACCGGATGACCTTGAAAGTCTCTTCCAACCTTAATGATTCTATGATTCTATATACTACTTAATGACATGCTTTGCCATGTACAACACTTTAATTTCACTTGCAGTAAAGCAGAAATAGCACAAAACTAGGGAGAGAGAGTTATCTCCAGCTTAAGTTGTGCAAAGTTAATGGAATAGTATTGAATTTACACTGGGCTTGTTGACGGTTCATCCAGCCTTTTTTCATTAAGTACTTACAGCTCTTCAGATTTTCTTTGTCATACTTTTAACAGCTGTCGATATAACTATAAAATGAGCATACGCATAGTGAAGAGGTAAACATTCTATAAAGTTAGATTATTTTTCAGGAAAATTCATTGAAAAAAAAAAAAAAGCAGTTGCCTTTTTTAGCTCTGTGATTTTGTATCTGATTGTCCATTAATTGGTGGTTTTATTTATTTATTTATTTATTTATAACCTTAAGGAAACTGCGAAGTAACATAAAACACATTAGCACTATCTCTCCAAAGAAACCAGGTGATCATTTTTCTGCTGAGGTGGAGTTGAAAATATCATTACACAGTGTCTGCCCTACAAAGGTTAGAAGAAATACAGAAACCCCACGTATGAAATACTGGATAATTCTTTATGATGCAGCTGCAAGCCTATAGATTTAGGGGAGGCACAGTTTTTAATCTAGTTGAAGGAGAAAGTTCTACCAAAAGTGCTGTGGGATTTATAGCAGGAATGATCAAATGACAGCAGCTCTTCCCTTTCTGGGACCACAGCAGTGGGTCACAGAATCACACAGAATGGTTGAGATTGGAAGGGACCTCCAGAGATCATCTAGTCCAACCCCCCTGCTCAAGCAGGGTCACCTAGAGCATGTTACGCAGGATAGCATCCAGTTGAGTTTTGAATATCTCCAAAGAAAACTCCACAACCTCTCTGGACAGCCTGTCCCAGTCCTCTTTCACCCAAACCCTAAAGAAGTTGTTCTTCATATGGCAATGGAGCTGCCTGTCATTCAATTTATACCCATTACCCCTTGTCCTCTCACTGGCCACCAATGAGAATACTTTGGCCCCATCCTCTTTACATTGTCCCCTCAGCCATTTGTAGAGGTTGATAAGATGCCCTCTCAATCTTCTCTTCTTTAGGCTAAACAGGCCCAGCTCACTTAGTCTTTCCTCAAAGGACAGATGCTCCAGTCCCTTAATCATCTAAATCACTCTACATTGGACCCTCTCTAGAAGTTCTGCGTCCCTCTTGCACTGGGGAGCCCAGAACTGCATACAGTACTCCAAATGAGGCCTCACCAGGGCTGAGCAGAGGGGGGAGGATCACCTCTCTCAGCCTGCTGTCCACACTCCTCCTGATGCAGGCTAGGTCGTGCAAGTGCAAAGGCAGGCTCCCCTTGTAGAGGTACCTGCAGGGCCTTTGGTAACACTTACTGTAGATCAAAATCCAGAACTGTCTGAAAAGCTATGTTGGACTCTGGATTCCCTGGTAAAGTAGATTTGCAGTTGGTTTCTGCTCCCAAGCCTTCCTGTTTACCCTCTGAGTAACCTGGAGGCTACCTATCCAAGGGCTTGAAAGAGGAGAAGCTTTTCTTCCTCTTACATGTCGGGGGAGAAAAGGGACCAAGTACATATGAGCCCGACCTACTTTCTAGTAAACTAAACTTTTTGCTGATTTCTATCAATAACTGGAATTCTAGCCGTAGATTTGCTGTCTCAAACTCTCTGCTATGGCATGGGAAATGATCGACATTTTCTTGAGGTACCTCAATCGCAGTCAAAAGTCCATCTTTCTCTTTGTGGAGCTTGTTCAAACTTAAATGATAGAAATACCTTCTGCAGCAGAAGGCTCAAGGCTGTGCCTGAGGCCATGGGGCTTGAGCTGAAAGAGTTAATTTTCAAGTTCACCATGAGCTATGTTTACTGATCCTTTCCTATCCCTTTGTGATAATTGGCACCTCAGATTCTCTACTAATTAATTGGGCTGCAAGGGGCAGGTGGCGCCATTCTATTTTGATAATCCCTGTCAGCAATGTCTGTACAATCTCTTTGTTTAATTAAAATGAATTTGTAATAGGGGTGCATGAACTTGCAACAGTTTTTTTTTTTTTTTTTTTTTTTTTTTTTTCCCTTCCTTTCTCTCCCTCCTCTTGCTTTGCTTTGCTCCAGTGGGAGCTCGCTGCTGGGGGACAGCTCTGTGCTTGTAGCACTGCTGCATTCCGCTTGCTGTTGTCACAGGTTTCTTTGGAAATGCCTTACCTTGCTACACTTCCCAAGTTATAAGACATTTATATTGAAACTTTTTTTTTTTTTCACTTTTTAAGCAAGGAACGTATCCGTGAAGAAATTTCAAAATGGTTTCCTACTTTAAAATTAAAAAAAAAAAAAGAACAGAAGGCATTGAATATTAAAATGATTTTGTCCCAAACCAAAATATTTAACCATTGAAACATTCATATTTTATAGACTCATTGTTCATATATCTTTATGGCCCTGACAAAAATTTAGAGCAAGCAAACAAAAAACAGTGCCACGAGCTTTGCCTATCTTAACATGCATCAGTATGGGCAATATGAACAAGGGCCAACTGTTTTTAACAATTGCTCACTGAAGACAGATTTCAAAATGGAGAAATGAAAGTTTAAATTTGTGCTAAGACATGCACCATTTCAGTGTGTATCTTGTTACGATTATTAAAATTTGCTCATGCCAGCTGCCAATGCAGAAGTGGTTGGGAAACTTCACCCTGGAGAAGGCTGCCTGGGTTTGAAGGTCCCCTCCTCTTCTGAGGGCTTCCCTGTTGTTTTGTCTAGCTAATCTTCATGTTCCTGAGAAGAGGACAGAAAGTTGCAGGAGTCAGAACAAAACATAGGATTTGTTTTACAAATACTTGAAAGTGATAGGAAGGTGAAGGATAGATGATGCAGGCTGCCTTTCCTGTTTGTTCTGTGCTTGTGCAGGAGGCATGCTGGAGCCTTGCAGAAACGAGAATCCTGTTTTTGGCCAGAGTTTGATTGCTGAGAGATCAGTAAAGCGTTCTGTCAACCTTGCATAGTAATGTGAATGTGCACACGTCCCTGGAATCTAACAGAAAAGCTGGTGCTGCCTTGTAGTTGAATTACATTGCCGTCCCCTCTCTGTTTTAGAGAGAGCAGGTCAGGAGCTGATGGTGGTTACTCACTGCTTCTTCATGCTTGTTTGAACAGGGTGGGAGGAAGATCACTTTTTCAATGGCTTTTGTCTCAGCATTTCCTCATTATGCTAGGACTCTTGTAACAGGTATTTTTGTTGGTACACTTGTTACATTCACACGTGTTTTGTGTTGAATGTGTCCAGCTCATTTTCCTGTGGTGTGTTTGCCAGTGGTAGGAATAGCTGGGAACAGTCCTGTTGCATACATGCAGAATTTAGGAGTTGCATTATGCCAGCCAGCACCATGATTCGGGATGTGTTTTGTGCCTTTTTTTCCCTACACATTTCTTTCCTGGAGGGTCTCCCTGAGGTCCATCCTCCCTCCTGTTGGAGGCAGATGGTGGCTCAGTGTGAGCAGGTCAGGTCAAACAAGACCCCCAGCATCTCTCAATGGTCACACTATGTAAGGCAGCTCACGTGCAAGAGATGAGGTCCTAAAGTTACGCTGAAAAAATGTTTTAGGAAGTCTCAATTGTAATACTTAAAAATAATAAAATGCAGTGAATTAGCTTTTTCAGTAGGGGATGGAAGGATAAGTGGGCAGTTTTGTCAGCATTCCCCTGCAGTGTTCTGACCGGCAGCACGGAGCTGCCAGCTTTTGTAATCTCATCAACAGCTTCCCAATAACTGCTCTTTGTCTGATATCCCTAATGCCCACAGTCAAATGATCAAACGAAAATTTATGCTGTCATGCAAAACAAAAGAAAACTAGGTTTCCAGTTCTCATGATGTCAGGGAGAAGTTTGAAAACATAATTGCCAAAGGCTTGAAGCCTAGTGTGAGGGGAAAAAAATAAAAAATGCTTTTACTGTTAAATGAAAATATAACATGAACACATGGAAGGATAGCAGTGTGCTTTTACATCTCCTGAAAATCCCAATCTGCAAAGGTTTAGGCACTTTTCCAAATGTGTAGACATTAGTGTGTAGCAATGTGGATCTTATTTCCACCACCCTCATAAGCTGTCTTGCTGCTATTTACCCCCTTGCCAAAAGGGCACAGTGTAATGCCTGCTTGGCATGGAAGAGGAAATTTCAGTTCTCTTTCCTGGCATTTGATGAGCTTCACACTCAAAATAACTTTGGCAACAAAGTAAAAAAGAATCCCTGCGTTTTTCTGGAACTGGAGATGCACCCACAGATTTGCGTGTGTCACAGAAACTGTTGTATTTTTTCCTGTTGTAAAAATGTAAATGTGATACAAGTGTTTAGAGACTTTTAAAATGGGAAAAAATCTCATTGCACGATGGCAAAAGCAAACCAAACCAAACTGAAATCCTGAAGAGCGCAGAAGGTCCAAACTTACTGTTTCTCCAAGTTGTCTCTGAGTGTAACAGTTAGGCTTCAACTCAGCAGCATCTGGCCCTCACAGATGGTGTCTACCCAAGTGCAGTTAGGTAGCAAGGTCTGATAGACTCGGTAGTTGGCTCATCTGAGTTTTGCTCATGTCAGAAAGCAGTTTAGAAATGAACATTTTGACAACATCCATGGTTTGTACTTGGGCCACACAGTGCCCTTTGGTACCAGCTTTACCACTCGTCTTGTGAAATGTTAGCAAGGGCAGAACACCAACTCAATTGCAAAGTGCATCCTGCGGTATTTGAAAAAATGGCATGATTGCTGGAAACTGAATAAAAATTACTTGTGGTGCCATGTGTGTAAAGGATTAAATGCCTTCTGGGAACAAGGAATTCGTTATTGGAAACATGATGCTGTCCTTGCGCAGATGCCTTGAAATGGTAAATCCATTTTTGTGGTTTTTACATACTTACTAGAAAGAAGCCGGCTTTGCTGACGTGAAAGCAAGGAGTTAATGCTTTCAAATGGTTCCATTTAACTGCACTTCTGTCTTCCTTGTAGATCGTGAACAATTCTTTTTAAGTTGAGGCGGATAACGTACAAGAGGATGGTGGGAGTCTTTTGAAACTTTTATCAGGAGTCATTCCCATCTCACAACCTAGAATGTGAATACTAAGGAAATTTGGTTCTTCCCCTGCCTCCAGAAATTCAGCATTTCAGAGTGAAAATTATACCAGCTACACGCTATGTAGCACACCTATACTTGAGCAAGTAATGGGTGGGATAAATAAGGCTGAACACCAGGAAAGACCCATATGGTGGTGTGGTGAAGGCACAGAAGAGGACGCATGAAAAGTTCAACAAATCAGTTGAGAACAATAAAAGTTCTCTTTTTACACACAAAGAAATTTGTCAAAGCCAGCGACCCCAACTGATGGGCATTAAGTAGCCAGTAAACGTGACGTCTATTGTAGGTTATTACTTAACGATCTACGATCAACGTTGTAGGCTATTACTTTAGTTCATTTTGTCTCTACTTTACAAGTAGTAGAATTATGACATGGCAAAAATTGTGGTATTTGGAAAGGGCCAATATAGTTGCAAAGTAGAAGCTATCCTGTTGGCAAGAAAAAAGTATTTTGAAATGATATTTTGATGAATCATTTTTGGGCAACTGTTGCAGAGACTTATACTGTAGAAACTTTGCTTTCCTTCCTTGCAAGATCTCTGACCAGTTGAATGCTGACATATTCCCTTATATGTAGTGTCTGATACCGAATTCTGTGAGCTATATGTTCAGCCAAGGCCGGTATTTCATGTGTATTTCCTACTTGGCTGTCTATTTGCCTGGAGTTGATTCAAGATAGGTCTTATTTGTCAAAGTCTCATGCCTTTTTTGTTCTGTGAGTATATTGAACTTAATCCCTGGTTCTACCAGCTATTGACTTTTTTTTTTTTTTTTTAAGGTCTGAGTGCCCTAAGCTCTCTCTAGAGAGTGAAGCTATTCAGGGTCTTCTATGAAAGTTCCCTTAAATGTATTGTTTCAGTAAAAAAATTATTGGGAAATAAATAAATAAAAGATCTGAGTCCTAATGTAACAGCCTTATGGGTCCATTTATCAAGAATTCAGATCGAGACTTAACAAGCTATTGAAAAAATCAAGATACTGAATCATGCAACATAAAAATTTTTTAACAAGTATGACATGTTTTAGGTTCGCTTGGGTCATGGAAGAGATTTTTAGTCTAAGATGCCTTTTTTTTTTTTTTTCCTGGGAGTTTTTTAGCATACCCTTTTTACTCCTACAAGCTGTCAGCAGCAGGATGTAACCTGGAAACTGAATAGCATTTGTTGTAGTAAAATTTTTAAACACTATGGTGACTATGCTTTTATACTTTGACTACATTTTTAAATGATAAACAGTTGCCTCTTAGGGAAACATGAAAATAACATCTTGATTTGGTAACAGTTCTGAGAAATAACGCTTCTTCAGTGTGTCTGGATTTAACGTGTTGAATAAATATTTTTTTTTTTTTTTTAAAGGCAATATTAGTTCTGGGAGCCTAGCACAGATGTGAATGTGACTGTTATTGTAGAATTATTGTCATCAATATTTGGCAGAAAGTCAGGGTTGCAGCCACTCTGGCAGCCGAGAGCGACCACACTTGGCCAGTTGGTGGCTTGCCTTTCTCACCCCCACACTGCTGCATGGCCTCCTACGGCCTTTCTCATGCTCTTTAATTGTGTGTGTTGCTCTTCCTTGACCAGCTCTTTTGCTTCCTTTGCGATAGCTTGCTAGCAGTCTCTAGCTTTGAGACTGTATTTGCATCATGCATAAAGTACCATCACAATGTATGTTTTGAGTCACTGGGGCACTTCAATCCCAAAAGCAGAGGATTTTCATTGCAATAATGGCCTCTCAGTTATCAGAGAAGCTATATTTGGAATATTTTTCAATCTATATTTATATATGTGTGTGTACATACGCATATAGGTTTTAAGTTATATTTGCACATCATCGAAAACGTTTAGGGCAACATTTGTAGTGTTTAAAGAATTTTCAAAAAAAGCAGTAATGCCCTATTAATTTGTGAACAGGGTATTCAAATAACTACGTTTTCTTATGTCAATATTCAGACCTGTATTATAAACTCGTGCAAGCTTGTAGGTGTGAAGGAAACAAGCTGTACTGGTTTCTGTATATTAGGCTGTATCCTACCAGGGTAAAAGGGCTTTTCACCTAAGGTGAAGGATAAAAATGTCATTCGGTTCCCCCATTAGAAAGTTGTTTGTGGGTATGGCTGAGTAGCTCTTAGGAACAAGAAAGAAAAATCGGGTCTGAACTGTTCATGTCATGTTGCTTCAGCCACTGAATAGAGTTGCGGTTATTGCCCCATCTATCTGGGAAGAATCCCTTGCAGAGGTTTTGAAGAGATTGTAATCAGTCGGTAAGGCAATACGTTGAACGGAGTACCAAAACCACCCTCAGAAATCGGAAGCACTAAAGAGAAGCAAGCACTGGAGACAGAAAATGCAGACAGTGCAGCTCCTGTATTGATTTGTTTTTCCTGGAATTACAAACCCATTCGTCACTTAAAATTTGTGATCAGCAGGGGCTGAATCACCTGGTTTGTGATCTAGCCCCCACTCCTCCCTCTCCCAAGGATCATGTGCATGTAAGGCAGGGAAGGTCCTTTCCCTGCCACCTGCTCTTGTGGGGGCTCTCAGAGAACCATGTATCTGCCATGTTGTGACACACAAACTTCCCTCCTCATTTTACTGAGGAACTAGTTGCACGAATAAATGCCTTTTGGGTGTCTCTGCAGGAAGGCAAGTCCTGTTGTGACCAAAAATAAGCTAGCATCTCTGCTGTCTTCTAGCATGATCGAACTGGGAAGCACTTCTCCCAGTCTAGGATCTCTGTGGACTCAGGAAGTAAGGAGATTTTCATTATATGTCATGGCACATGCCAAGGGAGCTCCTGGATTTATAGGTGAACAAAGCAGATCAAATGCCGGCACGTGCCTATGGAGATTTATTGATCCTCAGTGATCAATACATAACCTGAGCTCCAAATCAGAAAGGACTGTTAACCCCAGTAGTTTGCTCATCCAATGATAAGTGTCAGAAAGAAAATTAGTAATAAAATAGTTGACAACATCTCTAGTTTATATATGGCACCAAGCAGTGGCCCTAAGCTGCGCTGCGCTGGAAATCCTTATAGATAATGCTGAGCTCCCTCACAGTGCTGATTTCTGGGCTGACACAATGGTAAAGTAGGATGCTGACAGATGTTTGGTCGTTACTGCTTTGCTGCTGATTACTGCCTTTCTCCCAGAGAGAGGTGGCAAGACCAGTGAGTGCTTCTTGTCTGCTTTGGCGTGTGCTCGGGTATCTTGCCTTAAGCTGCTGCTGTTAAGTCCAGGTGACTTGTCTGAGAAATAGACAGAGTGAGGTGTTTGAGCCTTTTTTCCCTCCATCTGGTGTTCTGTGAGAAGTGATAATGTTTCAACAGGGAGATGCAGACTTCCTCTGCTACTTCCAGAAATAGCAAAACCCACCTCAAAGGAGTATCTCTGCCATGTTCTGGATCAAGGAGATAGGAAGGGGCATCGTCATTACATTGACTTAGTGTTTACCTTCAAAAAATCTGTTGACTAAATCATATATCTTCCTAGTTTCTCTTTAAAGTCATCCTTAGGGTTCTTGAATCTTGGAGCCAAGGGATAAAGTGTTTTCAAGTTGCTAATTTTCACAGCAGAATTTACCAAGTGTATGGATTTGTATAGTAGCCTCCTCTATTGTTCATGCTACGGCTCTGCACAGAAGTAAAGCAGCAGCATCTTTGCAATTAGGAAAATAAGTAGTGGGGTTAAAGAAACAGAACCAATGCTTTGAAAATATTCCCCGGATTTCAAATAGAGGATGTTTCTTTAACACAGATCTGATTTTGGAGCTGGGAACAGGGAGTATATTTAAAGAGATGCCAGAAATATCTATTTATGTGAGGCTGTGTGGTACAGTGGCTAGTGTTTGCAAGAAAAAAATGTAAACATCTTTAAGATAAAATATTATGTGCTTCCTTAAAAAGCAAAGGGTATGTAATTTGTAATGTTGTGTGCTTAAATTAACGGAGGTACGAATAGACTGCTAATTAGTGTGGCAGTTCAGTGGAACTGCACGTCCTTATGAACAGCTCATGTTTCGGGCAGTTCTACTGTGTGATTCCACAGGATGATCTGGAAAATAATAAACACATTAACATAGCAGAGAGGAACTTTTTTTTTTTTAAAAAAAACAACAACTGTGTTGGACTATTTCTTAAGTAGTTGTTAAACACACTGTCTCTGGCTGTAACACTTGCTCAGAATAGCTTTTGGAAGTTCCTTGCTTTAAGGTTAGGGGCATTATGTTCATGTATTGTGTAGACTGCCTGCATGAGTTGCTGCAAAGTTCATTATACTGCTAAGGCTGTCAGTGGTATTTATGGATATTCATGTGCAGTGAACCTTTGAACCTGAGCTGGTCATCTGAGCGTTGCTTGTAGTGAGAGTTGTGTTTATGCCTAACATCGGTAGCAGTATTTAATTGCTCCCTAGGAAAAATAATTGCAATTTGAACTCAGTCATGTAATAGACATAGGGATTGTGAAAATGTCAAACGAACAGGAAGGATTGTCCTTCTTACACGAGTATTAATTATTACACTTTTGTTTTCAGACTCACGTTTCCATGAAGTGTTTGGCTGAGTTTGGGAATGAATGTGGAACAAGTATTTAATTCAAACTTTGCCATGTTTCCTCATTAAAATCAGTAATGGCAAAAATCGTGCTATGGAATTAATCCTATTTCGGAAATATTTTCCAGGCATTTTTTTTCATGTCAGCTGCAAACGGGAGAATGGGCAATGATGCCATTTTGCAATAGAGAGGAATGGAGAACTCGCCTTTTACTCATCTGAAGAATTTCTGATTCAAAGTATTGCAATGTTATCCCTGCTAAAGTTTCAGTTCTCATAGTATAATATCAGATGAGAAAATCCTGCGTAACGTATGGTATGGCAGCAGCACTGTTACGGTTCTGCGCCTCGTCGTATACGTGTCTTCGGGGCTGCATTTTAGAGCCCTTCTGCCAGTGTAAAGAGAGTTTATATTTCTGTAACTCTAGTGGGGATTCCTTTGGCTTGACACAATCCCGGGAATGTCTTTCAAACCATGTACATACACAGAACAGATGGCTTTCATGGGAAGCAGGAACTACTGTTCAGCATGTCATATTTTATTTTATTTTATTTTTTTTTGCATTTCTTGGTAGCTTTCTAACTTGAAATAATCCTTGCACAGATACTGTATAATGGGAACAATGTCTTGATTTTCTCTTTTCCCATCCCCCTGTTTTTCCTTTGCTAACAGATTTGAGGAAAAAAAGCTTTTTTCACATTCTGAGGGTAGGGTTATTTCAAGCTTTACATTCAGTGACTACTGTGAATTTAGCATTCAGAATGAATTCTGAATTATTGAAACTAGGCGTTAGTGGGGAACTGGACAATACAGGGCACTGTTCCCTTCCAGGCACCAATGCTATCTGTCCAAAGCTCAGAAATGCGGTTATTGACAGACACTGAACTGTATATGAAAAATCCTCTTAGAATGTAATTTATTTTGCTTGTAATTTGATTATATGCTATCATTCTGTAATATCATATGACATCAGCGTGTGATATGTTGTGACAGAACATCATAGGAGCGCATAGTACGGTAATTGAAGATCATGTTTTATTTTTTAAGAACGAGTCTCCTAATTTTCACACTCTAGCAGTTCAAAGAACTGTGACCATAAATGGATATTTAAATAATACGCTGGTTGCTCCATGCAAACGTTGACTCATTTAATGTCTCTTTTCTTATAGCCATGCCTTTGCTAAGTCCTGTGGTCCTGCGGCAAATTAGCCTTTTTTGGTCACAGAATAGCAGTATGTCGAAGTATATCCGCTTCTCTTGTGTTACCCACTCCTCCACACCCTTGGCAATCTGGCAGTCAGTTTCTTATAGATTTTGTTGATATTTCCGTGTCTTGATAAAAAGATAGGAACAAGGCGGCGGATAAAGGGCAACAACGCAACTTCAACTTTAAAAATTTGGTTTGTGGATTTCTTTGTAATAAAATCAGGATTTGACCTTGAAAGTGTTTCCTAGTTACTACAAAGACAAAGAACAGAAGCTGTAAGTTAATATTCAGCTGCCTGTACAACAATGAATTACAACCTAACATTAGAGAGAAAAAAAATAAAGAGTAGTCTATTGTATTTCTTTAATTGAAAATGTATCATTGTGGAATTGTTACTTGGATACCACTCATATTCTCATGGAAATGTTTCCTTTTATTAGCAGGTCGATTTATTTGATGATATTACAGAAATGTAGGTTAATTTTCATCTACTAAGCCAGTGTCACGTTGATGCTATCCAGCTACATGTTTTCAATAAGCATGTGGCTTCTAGTGTCTACTTCTTATTTTCCATCTGAGCATTTGCAAGTGCTGAGGTTAATGTAGCATCTACAGGCAGAGAACTAAATTAGCACGTTTTAAAGAAGGTACCTACAGAGAACATACAAAAAAGACATTAACCAAAATTAATGAAAACCGTGGCAGAACTCAATTTAGATGCATGAGGTACTTATATTGTTCACCTGAGTGAATGTAGTAGGAGACGAGAGAATAAAATGTGACATCTTTCTGAATCACATCCCTTTAAGTTAAGGGGGAATCTTTCAAGAAAGGAAGCAGCATTTCTGGGTTCATGTTTTGGCTGTGTTAAATCTGCGAGTCTCCCATCAGCTTCTGGCTTTTCTTTGAGACTTTGAGAACTACCGCAGTCATGATGGCTTCAGGTCGGTGAGAGGCGGTGAAGGTACCAGACTTGCCTCAGCACTTGAGGTGACTATACAGATGTTGCTGGATCATGCCAGCCAAAGAAAAAGTACACGTGCTACGCTTCAGCCTCTGCCTTGCAAAGGTGGATGGAGTTGCAACGGAGACAGGAAAAAAATCCTTGCAATTTCTGTTAGGTTTGGGGACTTTATGGTGGAAGTCTAATGAGTTCCCAAGAGCCTCCTCTAATACTCTGCTGAGTGGCTTGTGCCAGTCTGGTGTGATTTCATGGCATAAGCACGTCCGTATGTTCTTGGTGCAAGGCACACGCTGCTTTTTGGAGCCCGGGCAAAACTCCTTTTGCGGTGTCAGAGTTGCCAAGGGTCAAGCAACTATTATGGGCAGCCCTTTCAGCGATGACTGAGGTCAGGTCAGCATCTTAAGGCTCGTGTGATAATTGCCGCACTAGTCTCTCCTGACTGAAACGATCACTTAATTTGTTTGCAACGAGTGCGTGGGAGCTCAAGACGTTGATTTACAATCTTCAGGTTAAGAGCATGCAAGAACGAAAACTATGTTGCTGCCCCGTCCGATGAGGCTTACACAACTAATTGTATTTCATGGCATTTTAGAGAAGTGTGCTTGTTCTCCAGCCTGCAGGCCAGAGCAGTGTATTGGTGCCCTGCAGCATGGCAGCTGGTGGAAAGAGAGAGAGATTTGCATAGCGTGGAGATTTGTAACCAAGTCTGTCTTAAATGTGGTGCTCCAGTAATGCAAAAAGTCTTATCGGGGAGGTCCCAGACGTGAGACCTCTTCGGAATGGGGAGCACATTGGTATTTGCTCCCCTCCGCACTGAGATGTAGCGACATCTTTCATTTTATGGGATTAAAAAACGTGAACTTCAGTAGGAACTTAGGCTGCAAAACAGCCTGCGTTGTGTGCTCTGAAGGGCACATGTTTGAAAGACAAATTCTGCATAGCTCTTAAAAACCGCCTTTAATGCCTATCCAAAGTGCAAACAGGGCAATCATCAAAAGTGACACATATATTTATAGCCTAAAGAAGACAACCAGCGCTTTGATCCTGCAAAATCCTAGCGTAATGCTCTGCCGTGGGACCTTATTCCTTCTGACAGCAATGAGATGTCCTCAGTCCTGGGTCTTTCTACCACGACTGCCAGCAGGAGCACCGGTTGCTGCTGCCGTCGGTGGGGAACGTGCCCGCTGAGATCCCGGTTTGTGCTTACCAGCTAATTTTACACAGGCCACCCTAGAGCTGCTGGAGATGAATAAATCACTGCAGAGCTGTCCTGGATTTAAGCCACTGAAAAGCCCCTGAAAATGTTTGTTATCCAGATACCTGAGCTGGCCAGCCCCTTCTCTTATTTGCAGACTGTAAACTGTCTTACATGTTTTGCATTGCTCCTTTTGGATGAGTTCAGGCAGGCAAGCTGAAAAAGTATTTTTTGGCTGTTGGAACGGGAAATGTGCATTTGCTGCTTAAGTGCGTGTAAATAGGGACAAATCCTGTTAAACTGTAAATGATGAGACTGCGTGCAGTGAAACAAAACCTGACCCTTCTGATAGAAGTGCTGATTTTTTTTAAATTGTTATTTTTATTTGTAATAAAGCCTAAAAATAATTCCTGTTTCCCTGTAGGGCAATTTAAGACATGCCAGCTTTTCCCGCTGCCACCCTTAATGCGTCCCTTAAATCTGCTCACCACCAGGACTTCTGGGCCCAGCGCTCTCCTCAATGGAGATCCCTCTCCTTGAGGGTCCTCAGTGGTCCCTCAGTTGTTTCAGGACACCCACAGCATGGTTTGGAAGATCTAATAAGAGGTGTATCTGTAAACAGTCACTGTTGTTTCCCTCTGTTCCCTTTGGGGAGGCTCTTCTCCCCATCCGGTGAATGGCTGAGACGGATGAGCGCTCCCTGGGTTAGCAGGGAGATTTTTTCTACATTTAAACAAACGTATCTGTAGGTAAAGGAGTATGTTTAGCATGTAATTCATTTCGCACACAGAAGATATCAAGGATTACATTGTTAATGCTTTTTTTTTTTTTTTTTTTACATAGCTGTAGAGACAGCCAGCCAGCCAAGAGAGCTGCTGCATCTCCGTATTTGCCCCAGCTTTGAGCAATGCTTTGGTTCCGCTGCGCTTTCAGGCTGATGAGCTTTGCTTTTTGAGGAGGGGTTTGGGTGACTTTTTCTTTTAACGAGCTGGTTCAAACAGCCAATCCTCGCTGCACTCGCCCAGGCTAAGGAAATCCTGTATGAACTGGAAAGTGTTAGAAAGGATTTAATGAGATTATCATGAACTGTTACTTCACAAAAAATCTTAAACCCCCGAGCAGCTGTGCTGTGTAACTGGGGACAGGTGAAGGAATTTGAAGAACTAAAGGAGCTGTCTACTTATTTAAAGAGGCAGAGCCAAGTGTTGTTGTGTTTAATATTCATGTCAGCTCAGAAAACTCAAGCCAGCAAACAAAACCTTCCACTGAGCGGGGGGCTACTGTTGAAATAAAGTATCTTAAGGTGCACGTTTATTTTTAGTACTATTACAGAACCAATACTGAAATTACTACTTGAAAATTCACTAGCCCGGTGTAGCGTAAACGTTTCTCCTTGCCTTCAAGTTCAACAGGGCAGTCAGATGTCGTTCAGAGATGTCATACTGTGTCCGTGTCGTGTTAGAGATTGCTTTGAGGTGTTGATGCGGCTTCTGTTGTAACACACCACATTTAGTAGCAATGGAATGAAAAAAGGCTTTTTTTTTTTTTTTTTTCCCCTTCCTGTTATTCCATAATGTGCTTGTGGTAAACCTGCAAGTACAGATGAGAATGTTTCGATGACAGGTACTGCTTGCACTCTTTGCAGAGCTGAAGCCACAAAATGCAATTACTGTCTGTGTGTTGGGTGGCTTCTGTAGCCGTCCTGCACCCGTCACTGAAGGGAAGTTATAAATAGTGGGTGTGCGTTACGGCGTTCACCTCCTAGGAGGCCTGGGTACCGAAGAGCAGCGTGGTTCCTCATGGCGATCTGCTGTGAGGTCCAAGCTAGAGCAGTGTGACTGCAAACAGGCTGACATGTTTCTTTGCTCAGTTAAAAAAAAATAAAAAAATAAAAAAAAAAGGAAAAAAAGGTGGTTTGAGCTGGAAATGGTTAAGCAGTAAGAGGTTTGTAAGAACAAAATCTGTTATGTGAGTATTTAGTGTTGGCTTTATTTTGGCAGATACCTGTCCTGAGTTTGTAGGACACTTTCCAAATCCACCAGAAATGAATTTTTTGGAGAAAAAAAAAAATAAAATATTTTTGTCTATTTATTGTTTGGGAGAACAGTTAGGATACTGCAATGCAAACTGTGGTGAAAGGAACTTTGGAAGTACAAAATGAAGTACCGATACGATATTCATAGAATCATTTAGGTTGGAAAAGACCTCTAAGATCACCTGGTCCAAATTTAACCTAATACTGACAAGTCCACCACTAAACCATGCTACTGAGTTCTTCATCTACACGTTTCTTGAAGATGTCCAGGGATGGTGGCTCCACCACTTCCCCGGGCAGCCTGCTCCAATGCCGCACAGCCCTTTCGGTGAAGAATCTTCTCCTAACATCCAACCGAATTATTGCACCAAGAGACTGCTATAATTTGGTGAGAACAATCTATTTTATAAAAACATGATCTATTATTTTTATGCGTGCTTAAAACCCATTTACCTAATTTTTCTCAGTTACAGAAGTTTACTATAGAGGGGTTTATTGCCATGCATTTAAACCTGGTGTTTCATGCGTTCAAATTTCTGCATTGGCTAGCGTTACAGGCACCATGCAACATCTGCAGCCGTTTCTCCTAGCCAGGCCAGAGGGCTAAATTTAGGTTTCAGCTTCCCACGGGAGCCTGGCTGTTGTGACCAGCAGCTTCCTACCTTGGGCACTGTAAAGGGGCCCTCGTAAGCTGCATGCACAATAGTTACATCTTTATTAATGCATGCTCTAAAAGAGAGGGAAAATAAAGCCGTGAGAAAACAGCGTGAATGATTTTAAAGGAGTTATCTGAGGTGCACTGGGGTAGTTACAGACCTCTCCTCCTCTCTGTACCCAACCATCATGCCTAACCATCACTCACCGTTGCTCTTCGCATTCTGTGGTCTTGCAGCCTTATTCTGTAGCATGTTTAGAGGGGAAGGAGAATTGGGGAGGATTTTGGAGGCGTAGTGCTCTGCTATGTTAACCAGGAAGGCAGTGATAAGCAACTTCTGGAAATTGTTTCTGGACATATTAAGCTTTGGAGGAAAGAGTGACTTCAGAGAAGGACGAAGCAATTACCTAAATCAGTTTAGAGCAGAAAGAGTCAAGAAAAGCTGAGAGAGATTTGCTGAAGTGATAAGATTAGGTGGGTTAAAGCATTTTTGACAAATGCACGTTGTCAGATATGAAATCCTGGTATACTTCCTCTGTGTTAAATTAACTCTGAGTACAAAAAATATCCTTCGTATCTTCCTGATCAAGTCAGTGAAATCCTCTGCTCTGAGGTGAGAAAAGCAGACAAAGCATTAGATGCCAAACAGATAGAGCTGGCTTCTGCAAGTGGCTGTGTCTCTCAGCGCCACATCCTCTCCAGGATGTTCGTATCTGACCACTCCAGCCAATAAAAAGGTGCAGCAGAAATAGGTGAGAGACTAAAACGCTAGATGAACCATCTTCCTCAGGAGAGAGGAATTTAAAATTGGGGGGCGAGCTAGAGAGGACTTTGACAAGAGGAGACAGAAGGAGGAAAATAAAATAATACATGTAAAAAAAAAAAAAAAAAAAGAGGCAAATTGGATTCCTCCACTTAACCTTTTACATAATAAAAGACAGGAGACATCCCAATTAAATTAAAAAGCGATGCGTTTAAAAAATAATAAAAAGCAAATTCCTTTTATTGGAGACAGGAATACAGACTAACCGAGCTGTTGGCCTGATCCAGCATGGCCGTCCAGAGACTGTTGTGGTCTATGACCTTTTGGGGATGCCTTTAACTTCTGTAGCAAAGTGAGTTTTTGTTTTGCCACCGTCTGAGACATCTGGACACTGGCCTGCTCTGGATCAGAAGCTGGGTAATGGAGGTGAATATACTGTGATGCTGTGCTCAGGTGTTTGGCTTCCAGTTTGTGAGGGCTCCCACCCATATGGGCAGGATAATAGTATTTAAAAGCCAAGTTCAGGGTGAGCACCCTGGATGTAGTATGTAGTGCTTGGGGTGGAGGACAGACCTGTTTCCATACCTCTTGTTTTCTGGATTGTGTTTCTTAAGCCACTGTCTGTTATAAAAGTCATAAGTAGAGCAGAAACTAAATGGGATGAATTTATTTGAGAAGCTTTGATTCAGATTAATTCAACATTTCTAACAAAATGCATTTCCATCAAAAAACATTTCCAAAAAACCTTCCAAACAGGTCTACCTACAAAACCATAACTTTTAGGTGGAGCAAAGTGCAAAGTCCTTCTGTGCAAGTTCTCCTCGCAAGATCAGGCAGACTATGACAAAACACCATATGTAATTGCTTCTAGTTTAGTCAGATGCATCCAAACTCCCTTAACTTTCATTAATAGATGCTTTCCTTTTATGATGCTGGCTCCTTACTGAAATATAGTTGGCCTAGCAAGGAGCTTTAGTAAAAGGTGAAGGTGCATTCTTCCCTTGCACGTTTAGATGTTGATCCAGCTTGTCTGAAAAATGTGCCTTTATTCTCTAATGTAGTAATGCATTTCAGAGAAATGAACTTTTAATGGGGTTGGCACCTATTTGTGTATCTTTGTCTGTATTCTCATATTGGTTAATGGGAAAAAAAAAAAGATATTTTCATCAAAAGATTAAAAGCATATACTAAAGCTTATAGTAAAAGCCTTAAAATAATGGGCTTATCTTTACTCTCCCTCCAAAATACAAACAAACATAAAAACCCCACCACATATTAGGCTGTGTAGGACCGATTACTAAGAAAGAATGATTGTTTTTTAAAACTTTGATCCAAATGCCACTAGCCACAAACTTTATATTGCGTGCTTTGCTTTAAGACTTAGCTCAGCTTCATAGGCAGAACTTGGACTGAAATCTCAGTACTTGGTTAGCATTAACCATACCATACCCTGACCCCAATTTACGGTGAGATTGATGGTTTGGTGTTTGTATTTTAAAAAGAACGTCTTGCAACACTTGATGCACAGCCACAGCAGGTCGTCATTAGGAAACACACCTCCTGAAAGTGTCCAACCTACTGCTGAGAACGGCTTAAGAGGAAATTTGGAGAAGCTGGTAGTAGATTTTCTCATGCTGTCATCTTGGATATTATCCCTTCTGTTGGAAGATAGTGGATCTTTCTGTGCCTGAAAACCACCTCCTTTG
>NC_048896.1:28084434-28085359 GCF_011077185.1 Oxyura jamaicensis
TGGATAAGCCACAGAGCTTTCCCATGATGAGATATATTATACCATGAACATCTAGATCTCCTAACCTGCAGCAACAAACACTCCATCCATGACAACATCTAAAAGTGAAAAAGAGAGGACACACTTAACTGTTCAGAGCATCCTTTTGGCTGATGGATGCATTTCCTATTTATTTCCAGCCCTACAAAATTGCCTGTAGTGTTATTGCTGGAGCGGTCAGCTGTAGAAGAAAGTAAGTTTCCTTGTTGTAAGATGGTTTCAGAGTTAACAAGCGTAGAAGCAAAGCAAATCATACCTTGTTTGAAGAGTCATTTCATGCTGTCTACAGATTTGGGAAATAAATCACGTCTGAGAGAGCTAGATATGATGGGGGGGGGAAGGGCTATTTGTTTACATGAATGCTTACAGTCTGTTTTGTCTGTAAGGATGATACTCCCTGAGAATTTAGACTTCATAAATTAAGTTGGGCCCTGCTCTTAAGTACATTTTAGAACAGCACATGCATCATCTGCCGCGTGCTCTGATTTCCTACTGACTGTATGTCATAATTTAAAATAAACGTGCAGACTGAAACAGGAGGTTTAGCAAACTAGCTGTGATTCTCATGAAATCAGGAAAGCTTAAACAGAGGTGTCAGTCATCACGACAGATCAGGCGTTTCACCGGTTAGCTGTGCTTAGAATCTCTTGTAAAAAAAAAAAAAAAGTAAAAAATATCTAAAAGTATTTGCATAAAATTGCGTGTGATGAACAATAGGTTCGTGTATTCCTAAGGCTGAGATTTACCTTCATGTGTTTTGAAATGGCTCCATTTTTAGGAATGATTTTAAAAATGACTTCGTTGTTTGTAAATACATGAGGAATAAATGAGAGATTTTTTTTTTTAAAAAAATGTTTTTTTAAACGAGCTGGCAAGCCCTTTGTTT
>NC_048896.1:28085459-28122491 GCF_011077185.1 Oxyura jamaicensis
CCCCCCCCAAATTTGTTAAAGACGAATTGTTGTCCATGGTAACTGCAGAGAATTTGTTGAAAAGCACACTTTTAGAAGACAATGGACCCCAAATATACTGTGGCACAGCTTTAAACTTTATTAAGTCTGTCTTGGACTACTCTCTCCTCTCCCAGGCTAAATGGAAGAAAAGTTTGGCAGCCTCCACGCTGTGAGCGTGATTGATGCCCAGAACATCTGAGGGACTTTTGTGTCCAGCGTGCTCTCCATGAGTGCATAATGTGTGAATACTCAAATAAGGTCAGCCCTTATCACATGTAATCTAGGCCTGAAAGCAGATCAACAGTGACAGTCATACCCCATAAGTGAGAACACAAATCATCCCTGCATGCTTTGGACAAGCTATGGGATTTTCTCCCTTCTCGCTCCCATTTTACCCTTTCCAATCTGGGGGGAGGTGACAGAGCGGAGGGCAAACTTTGGCAGATCTCTGCAAAACAAAACAAAAAAACATTACCACCAAAAATAAATAAATAAATAATAAAAGTAACTGGGGAAGAAAACGTGCCTGGAATACTACAGGACGCCTTGAGCCACGCCACAGGGGGGTGGGGGCTGTTTGCAAGGCAATGGTGTCCCCGCGCACCGGGGCTGCTGCTGCCTGGCATCAGGGAGCACCCTGCAAGTGGAATGGGAGGGAAGAAACTTGGGCAAAAGATGTTCAGCTCGCTTCTCCAGCATCTTTTAAGAGTCTTTTCAGAGATTTCTAAGCACGTCAGGGCTTTTGTTGTCTGCCTACCCCTGGGTTTGAATGCCCCAATTTTTCAAAGTAGAGTGAAAGCGTCTTTTTGTTCTTTTTGAGTTTGTGCTCCGTGAATAGGGATGCTATGCTTCAGCACAAAGCAAGTGAAAATATTAGCGAATAGTGCCTTAAAGAATTTGTTTCTGCTAGCTTTTGTGCAGAAGGCATCAGTGAGCAGGTTTCATATGAAGGGAGAGCCTCCCACTTGCGGCTATTACTTACTGTAGTTTAAATGCTGGATTGCTGTCTAAACTGGGGGGGGGGGGGGGGGCAGCAGCAGTGAAATGTTGTTAATTTAGACTTTATTTGTGCTTTCGCTTAGTAAAGTATTTTAATGGGCAAAGAGCTTTTGCAGAACACAGAATATGTAAGAAATAGCATAATTAGCAGGAAGAAATCAAAGATACAGTTACATCATTGATGACATTACCAACTATGGAAACAATGATGTCACCCCCTATGATGTGGGAATATCTTTTCCACATCTATGATATCTTGAAAATTTTCTTTCCAGTTTTGGAAATACAACGTCCCTATCATTACAATAATTTGCAGTACTTTTGCTTGTATCCTACGCAAAGAATAAATGTTATAATGCTGAATTATTCCCCAGGACTGAGGGGAAGCTCCACGAACATTAACGGCCTGACTAAACGCCTTGTAATTATAACACATTATTGCTTGCCTCATTTATTTATTTATATTGCTTTGTGCTCTAATACCAACAGGATTGCTCTGCAAACAGGATTGAGCAAAATGTCTCTCTGCAGCCTCTCTCCTTCCTTTGCTTCCCAATACCACATCTTTGCTCAGCTGAGTGGGGCAGTATTATGCACGCTAAGGTCAGAAACACTGGAGTATGGGATGGGAGGGAAACCTCATGTGTCCTCACATCCATGACTGCTGTGTTTCGAACAACCATGTAATGCTTTCTCTCATTTTTATTTTTATTTTTTTCTCAAAAGCAACCAAGACACATCTTAAAGTAATTTATTCTTTCTTTTTGACCACTGCCCCAAGGAGAAATGCACCTTGATAGCCATGTGTCTTGTATGAATATGCAATGAAATGTAACTTAAGCAAATACATCATGGACTGTCTGAAAGAGTCCTCCTGCCACCAGCACCCTAACAAATATCTATTAGGCACCGGTGGTTAGTGCTGAAAAAGAGCTTGATGAAAGCTAGTTACTTCTACTGCTCTACCTCTGTTAATTTTTGTATTCCTCCTCCCAGATCTCTGATTTCCTTCAGTGGGCCAGGCTGGTTAACCCTGGCTGTCCCAACACATGTTGGATTCAGTTTCTCAGCCATGGTTCAGCTTTCCAGATGTGTTTGAGGCTCTTTCCATCAAAAGCTTTGACCTCGCTGCTGCACTCTTGTTACTTAGTTCTCTGGACAGATACAAACTTGAATCAAATACTGATTTTTAAACGCTTATGTTTGCATTAGCCTGCTTTTTTGTGCCATCCTAAAAGCATCCTGGTTAGATTCCCCATACTTTTAATCACAGCCTTCCAACTTCAGACATTTGCAGCTGTGAATTTATCCAGTCATTTATAGTCACAACTGGGCTTTGTGGTGTCTATCCCAGGTGTCATATAATAATAATCATATGATAATATCAAAATAATTATATTGGTGCATCTTGCAGTCTGAAAGGTTGATCATATAAGGTTGATAAGCTGAAGGAGTGGCATCCTATGCTAGGTGTATGCAGAAAGATCCGCTCTGTAGCTTTTGGTGAAAGATGTGTGGCATGGGGCACTTGGGGATTTTTTGTTTTAGTAATAGAATGGTGTCATCACCATATTAAATGGTGCTATCAGATGCTAACACATTGCTCTAAGGGTTTTTTTTGTGCTTACAAAGGAGTTTGGGAAGGACACATCAAACATTCTTTTTTCAACACAGTATTTACATTAAATATGAACTTTAAGATGATTTTTTTCTGATGAAAATTGATACCAGCTGCAGAGCAAATCTGTAATAGATCTCCTATTAGAAGATAAATAGGTCAGATACTAACATGTTGACTTATTGCTACATATTCTAATGAAAACACAAGAGACAGAAAAATTATATTCCAGTACACGATGTATTCCATTTCTGTGCGTAGAGATGTATGTTTGTAAATGCAAAATGGTGTATCAATCAACCCGGCAGAGGAATTTTAAATGAGAGATGAGGAAAGAGGTAGTGAATACCCCACATCGCTGGGAAGGCGAGAGTAATGCTCGCCATGCTTACAATGGCTGGGCAAGGCTGATGAACACTTGGGGCAGGTTACTCTTAGTTACGTAAAGTTGAGTTTTGCCTTGCTATTACTACACCTTGCGTGACAAGTGACAGGCAGCTGCTGCAAGAGGTTGTTTCCGTTTTGCTGAGCATCATCCAGGATGCGGATCTTCCCCAGAATTTGGCTGCCAGGCTCCCGGTAGCTACGGGAGCATGGCACCAGTACCAAACTGAGCATGCACAGTAAGAACAAGTGAATAAATCTACTATTCTCATCCCTTCAGAGAAAAAATGAGTGTTTTTGTTAACAATTACTACATATGGCTATGGAGTTCATTTGCAAATGCCAAGTGAGCACTGCTCGGTGGCAGCGTGGGGCCTGTCTGTCGTAGCGTGCCCGTCTGTGCGCCCCGTCCCGTCGTGGTGCTGCGCACAGGGTTTGGGGGCATCACCTGCGTTCTGCTGGGGAGCCCGGGGCACATCCCCGTGCTGCTGCGAACACTCGTTGCAGGGCGAGGAGCTGGGTTACGCTGCGGGCTCTTCCGCAAGAAGCAAGAGTTCAGAGGCGGAAAACTCAACGTTCCCGAGGAAACACGAGGGGCGCGGGGGCTCCGGCGGCGCTGCGCGGATGGATGGCAGCGCCTGAGCGGGTCCTCGCTCCGCCGCCCGGGGCAGAGCCGCGGGGAGGCTGCCTCGCCCTCCTCCTCCTCCTCCTTCTCTTCCTCCTCCTCCTCCTCCTCCTCCCTCCCGGCTGCCCAGAGCCCCGGCGCAGCAGCACGGTCGCGACCCCCGATCGCGACGGGGCCGGGGCTTCCCCGGCGTGAGGCGTGAAGCCGCCGCCGGCTGCAGGTAGGTGCGGGGGGCCGGGGGGGTCCCCTCGGGGCCGGGGGGCTGCCGGGGGGCGGGGGGGAGCTGTGAATTGAATCTTCCCGCGGAAAGCTCGCTTACGCCTCGGAAAAGTTTCCCTCGTCACCTCTGTCAGCAGCCGGGGTTCTTTTTTTTTTGTTCGCTCCGCTCCTGGAGGACGGGCTGTAAGACCAACAGGCGCTGTGTGCGGTGGGGAGAGCCAACTTGTTCGCGCTGCCGTCCGAGCAGGAAAGCATCACGCTAATTATGACCGAAAATGCCATATTTACCCATCGGGAAGCAAAAAAAAAACAAACAGCTAGCAAGAAAAGGGGGCACTAATTAGCAGTAAACAGACGGTAATAAGGCGGGATTTTGATTGACGGCGCAATCAGAGTGGCTTTATTCTGGAGACTGAACTCGTATTAACGAGGGAGACGTATTTACAGCAGCCGCCTTTGGAAACAAGCTCGCTAGGCAGCCTACAGGATGGCATGTTTTCTGTGGTTTGTAAGCTGCTGATAGAGGTGTGCTTCATTCACGTACACGTCCGTCGGGAGGAGTGTAAGCTGCTCTTTGAAGAGTTCTTTTTTTGTTGTTGTTGTTAAACGTAGTGTCTTTCAAAAAGTCACAATTTAATGAAACTTTGATGGTTTGGCTTGAACGTTTTCATCAGGAAGCAGTTAAGCTGAGTATTGCATCTGAAAAGGAAAATGTACAAGCAAGGTGGTTTTTTTTTCTTTTTTTTTTTTTTTTTTTTTTTCCCCTCCATAAATTAGTCAGCTGCATTTGCTAAACAGTTAAACTTTCCGTGACCTCACCTGCAATCCTTCAGTAACCAGCGTGAGCTTTGCTGGTGCTTCAGATGACTTTACGCTGGCTTCCTGATACGACGTGAACCAGCAGTGGCCCCGCTGCAGCCCATCTGTCCGGCAGGCTTCCCTGCGGGAGGAAGCGGCCAGGGTGGCCACAGGAGCAGCTGGGCTCCAGGAGCTGCTGGGAGCAGGATTTGGGGCTGCAGGAGTCTGTACTGAGCGTCAGTGGTGACATTCGGGTTCAAACCTGCCACCCCTTGGTTGATTTTCAGTTCTTTAAGCACTGCGAGTGATGTTTTGTGGCTGATTCTTGACTGAGCGTCTCACCCATTTTCAGCCTCCACTCCCAAAGCTTGTGTAGGAGGCACGGCAGTGAGCGTGCTGTCCTGTTCTGCACAGCACAAGCAGATCGTGCAAGCTCTTGGTGATATTTCAAACCCACTGGAAACCCCCTCCCTGGTCCTGTTCGTCCTAAGTGGTACTGGCTGAAGTGACCCAATTGCTGTCCCACCTGAGGGGTGGTGGATGTTCCAGCGGGGACCCCTCGCTACTCCGTCAGCACCCTCTGCTGCCGAAGCGGGGAGTGCAGCTGGGGCTGTGCACAGCTCCCCCGAAACCAGGAGCTGGCCATAAACGTTTATGAGTTTTATTAGCTTCTCCATTCCCTTTTAAAATTTTGGTGGGTAAGCGGTCTGACACTTTTTTTCATGTCATCCCTTGACAAGCAAGCGGCTTCTTAGTTATTCGTGCCCCCACCAAATAAAGTTAAGCAACATCTAATGTAGTTTAGAAACCTGGATTTCGAACTTCAGCTGTATTTTAAAATATATATATATATATGAAATATGTGCTGTTAAAGGCACCAGGAATCTCAGCGTGATGACTGACCCTGAAGGCAGTCAGGTGTATTCTGCCATACGAGCATCTGTGAGGGCATCGTGAAGGTCTGTAAAAGAAATGCAGTGTGTTGCTGGAGGATGTGCACAGAAAACTTCTCCTGCCTCAAAAAAAACTAAGATTTTTGCATCCCTGCAGAATTCTCAGTGCAAAGCTCGGCATTCAATGGTTACTCCAAAAGACAAGACCCTCTATGTTGTCTTACCAACACGGTAGCTGCAGGTGTCAGTAGGAGATTCCCAGGAGCAGGGTTTGAAATCCGGCTGCTCAGGAGCTCGGTTTGCACTGGAAATGTGCTCCCAACTTCCCATCAGTCAGGAGTCAAATCTTGACTTGATTTTTGAGCGCTTGTACAAACTTTTGAAAATGTAACGAGTGGCCTGTTCAGCACAGGGATTTTTGTCTTTCCGAGGACTGCATGCTTCTTGTTTGCCAGCACAGCTCTGCAGAGAGGGGCTGGTGCTGGGGAGACAGTGAGGTTTCCTCCTCCGGTGCTCTCACCAGCTCTATGCCCTCCTCCTAGGGGCTGGGCAGGGGATGGAGGCTGGCCACAAGTCCTCTCAGCAATGAAAGAGAGGCAAAGCGATAGCAACTGAAGCTGAGTGCTTTTGGATAATTTTAGGAGATAAATCCCTGGAAAAAAAACTTGCAGGACTTTGCACTGCTAAATGATATTGCTAATGTATTTATTTATTTTTCATTTACATGGCTCTAACACTTGGCTTCCTCCTGCCATTTGGGTTATGGGTCAGAGTCCCACTGCTCTAGGCAGTTTCCAGGCCAATTGTTATGAAAAGCATGCTTAAAATCAAATTAAGAGCTCCTTTAAGTAATTCAGTCCATGCCTCAGGCCAAGTGCAAGGTTTTCTAAAGCAGCATTAATTCCAACTTCAATTTGCTTAGTAGATGCCTCCACTCCTTGCCTTCGAAGTTCCTGTTTCCGCACGAGGTGGTCACGGTAGGGAGATGATTAGGCTGTGGAGTCTGGAAATAACCCGTGGAGATGCTGGTGGTTCCGCACTGAGGGTAGGACTGCAGCTGATGTTGGTATCAATGTAACGGCGGGTCCGCGCTGGCTGTCGGGAAACCTACGCATGCAGAACCCAGGGCTGAGCGTGGGATCTTGCACTGCCTCGGGGCTGGCGAGCACGGGAGAGATGCTTGTTGGGCTGTGTCTCTGTTTGCGTGCCCCAGCGCAGTGTTTGCCTTTTTCACGGTGGCCTGACATCATTTCCCTGTGTCCAGCTTGTAAGCCTTGGTAATTTGCAGATCCTTTTTCAGTGGATGGTCGTTTGGCAAATTGGTTCGTTATTTGTGCCATCGCATGTGCACGTGTTACGTTATCCTGGCTGCATAGCACACCGCGTTTTCCTGCTCACTTGTCCAATTTCTTGAGAACTGTCCTCCAATTCTTTTCAGCCCGGTAGTAACTGAAGCTTTTGTGAGCAAAGCTGCTTCCAATGCCTAAATTGTTAGTGGAAACACGATGTAAGACCACCCAGGGCAGTCCCCTGCCGAAATCCCCTTGACACTGCGTCCTTCCATTTTGGTGACAAGTCACTGCCCCATCTTTGGATGGAGAGAGCTCCCTTCTCACCCCACACCAGTGCACCCAATGACTGGTACATCTCAGCGGGGTTCTTGACGCTGTGAGAGCCTGGGCTATGGCAGAAACCTTGGTACTAGGCAAGGTAGTCTGCTGCATCTCTTCTGTCCACAAGACCTACGCCTTTTCCTAAAGGGAATTTAAGTACCTCTCACTTCATTTGTTTTACCTATGTCAGCAATTACTAATCTTTTTTTATCTTTAGATGTTTGTTGGGTATTTTTGGCTGGATTTAATCTTTCTTTTCTAAACCTGAGGCCAAAGGGTCAACCTACCCATGGAAGAAGGGCAGATGGAACTGCAGATCTTGTGTTCAGGATTGAGAAAAAGTGCTTCCTAAGCTTAATGATGAGAATGGGAAGGTTGTGCTGTTGAGGAAACAGGTGACGAGAGCTCCCCTTGCCAAAACAGCTTTTTTAAAAATTATTATTATTTTTTGGAAAAGTCTCTTCTGCCCCATAATCTGACCAAAGATTATGGTCTGACTAAAAAAAAATAAAATTAAAAAAGAAAAATCTGATCCAAAAAAAAAAAAGATAAATGCAGCAGGGGAAGCTGAGTTTTGGGTAAATCACTTCCTTGTGGCATTGCATAGCTGAATCAGTTCTGTATGTGGGACAATGTGCAAGCCTTCAGATACTGTAAAAATGGAGTTTTACATGGGTGGAGTCCTGGTCCCCTCATTTTTCCCTTTTAGGATGCACTCAGGATCCTGATCTGACAGATCTCTCCGCTGTCCTTGGTGCAGACAAGCATCTTCCCAGCAGGTACAGGCCATGCTACAGGCCGGTCCTAAACTGCTACCTGGAAACCACAGAGGAATCTTCCTGAGTGCAATAGGGTAGTGTCTATGGAAAACAGGAGAGAGAAAGTTGGAGAAAACTGTGCAGGAGCCCGCTGTTTCTTAGACAAGCAGGATGATGCTTATGCCTGTAGTGCTCTCTGTTGGTATGCCTCAGCCTCATGCTGCGCACGGAGTGACACATCAGCCTTTACAATCAGCAGATCCAGAGCCACAGGGACTTTGAGTAGTCACAACTGTTAATTATAGCTGCGATCTGGTGAATATATAAACCTGATGTAACAAAATTCCCCGGCGTAATTACTTGTCACACAGTTCGCTGCTCAAGGGATTTAGCAGGCAGTACTGCACTTCAGTTTAATCCAAAAAAACAAAACCCTCTTCACCTGCTGGTCTAGTTGTCACCTGGCAAAGAGCCAGGCTGCTGCCTCCCAGCTGCAATATTTGGTGCTCATCCGTGGGCTCTAACGCTCCGAACCTTGCAGCTAAATTTTTTTTTGTGCTTGGAAGATGAGAGCTGACGTCGCTTGGCTGGCGCGAAGCTGAAGGATGCAGCGCGAAGGCTGCATTGCTTTAGGGGTAGGGGTGCAGTCCCGTTGCTTAGCACGCATCTAAAGTCATTTTTTTTTTTTTTAAGTGTAAGCTGATCCCTGTTGCCATATGGCAAAATGTGCTGCGAGTATGAACACAGCTGTTAAATGCATAGCCATGACAGTGTGCTCGGGAGTTCTTTACTGCAGCTATTACGTGGTATCCCCAGCTATTAATCTCTCGCTATTAATCAGCAGTAAGTGACCTGTGGTGAGCATCGCAGACACTCGAAATCCGATCTCCTCAGCATCATACCTGCAGGGAAGATAGCAGTATTTGGGTCTTCCTTCCTTTTTTCCCTCCTTCCTCTTTTTCCTAGGAGCTGCGGTTCAACCCAGGACACACAAAGCATACTTTGCACCCACTTGTTCTGAACAGGAGTTTATCAGTCCCGGAGCGTCTGGTCCTCAGCTATCTGGCCTTGACAAAGATACTGGGACTGAAGGCCAAGCTTGTTTTGCAGTTTGGCAACTGCTTCCCTCTTACAATTTTTGGATGCCATTTGTCCCAGATTCGTAGCTAGGATGCAGAATATTTAAGTGGACCAAAACAAGATGTGTCATTTGTTAACCAAAGTAACCATGAAGTGTTTGCTCAGCAGGTCCCTCCAGACACCTACAGGATGTTAAACGGAGATGGTCCTTTTGAGGCTGTCAGGACTGCTCTCTTCCTTGAGTACCTGGCAAACGTGGAGGCTTAACTCTTTGAAAAAAATAATAGCGCTAGCATATCATTTCCCTGATCAAGACCAGGGATTAAAGAAAGTCAGTCCTATCAGTCTACTCTTTGCAACTCTCCTATTTTTCAGTATTTTATGCTGCAAACTGACAGTAAGAAGATATTGCCTAACATTTTCTATCAGCAGATTTTTAGACTGTTGCTTCAGACACTGTGTTAATGTAAGTAGAACTCTTCATTCCTCTGCTGAAATCTGGCATTAAATTAGCTTAGCACATAAGAGATTCTCATTTCCTAGTGTATAAACATCCCATGAAAAGAAATATAGAATATTTGTGCTACTCTTTTGAAAGAGAGTTTGGGAAGTATTGCTTGCTGCGCTTCTTCAGGTAAATTGCAGATCTCCTTTGGGATGTTTCCAGCGTCGTGCCTCATCCTGTGTCCTTGCAATGTTGGCAGGAGGTATTCAAGTAGCACAAGGAGAGCGGGAGGAGTTGGATTTGTCTCTGGTTTGCTGAAGCCAGGGGTCTCATACTCAGCGAGCAACACAGAGATCCGCAGCCCTGTTACTATTAATCCACAGAAAAAATGTTACTGTTGTGTATTGGTTTTGCTTTGCTACGAAGACCACATCTGTTTGCACTAAGTCACAATTCCTGATGTGAATGGGTATTTGTACTGAGCAGGATTTTGAAATAATTGAGTGCTAAACTATCAGAAGGATTAACTCCCTAAAAACCTCTTCCGGGCTCCTCAACCCTAAAAGGAGAGAGAAGTGCATGTGAAAGAGAGCACCACCCTCTCTAAGACGTTTGCCTCCGAAGTGATGAAATTTAGGAATGGCTAGGAAATGAAAACCTCATCCTACTCCCTGGTAGCACGTGCTGTTGTGGTAACAGACCTGCTGGGACAGGCAAGACCTGGACCATGCAGAGAGATGTTAGCTGGTTTGGGGGGTTTCATGCAAGATGTGTATCACTGGAGAAAGGGGGGGTATTTTGTGCTTCTATAGCTTCTAAACATTATCTTAATTCATTTTTCTGTTGCTGTGACTCTTTCACCAGATGGAGTTTTTCTTTCACAGTTCTTTTGAGGAAGCCAATACAAGGAAAATGTGAAGTTTTGATGAACAGATAGTGTGCAAGTGTCTCTTTCAGACTTACATTAATTTGCTTAAATATCTGAAAATATCCCCTTAAATGTTTAACGAGGATTTTTTCATTCCAGCAATATTCCGTGTCCAGGGCACAGTGTCGTTACACAGAATACTGTATGTGATCTGAGCTCTTTCCCAGCCCCCAAAATACTAAACCTTTTGGTGGATAACGAGTAAAACATAGTATTTCTTTCATTTGTGTGTGTTGTTTATAAATGCTTGATACACCAGTGTCAGAGTCAGTATTTGTGGTTGCTGTTTCTGGAACGAGTGGTTTGAATCAAAGCTGAGCAGTCTGCAGGAAACATAAGCATCTCAGAAGCTCATGTGAATACCGCTGCTGTAACCTACCCTAACCTGCTTGGGTGAAAAATGTGGTTTCCTGTCTTCATTCGAAAAAGAGTTTTTCAGGCTTACTGACATGCATCCTGCAAATTTAATTTTCATAAATATTTCATCTCTTTCTTATGCTCAATTTAATCTATCAAAGCCACACAGTGTAAGAGACATCTGGGATTGTGCTTAAGCACCTGGGTTTCATTTGCAGAAGGTTTCTAGCAAATTTCTTGCTCTTGCCAGCCACAGAGTGTCTTGGTGACTATGCAGTAGCATTGGGAAATTCAGCATGTGGTACATAGCTTTGGAAACAAATGGGCTTAGTTTCTTTCTTTACCTGGGTTAGGTACCATCTAAGGCTTTTAATGGATGGCTCTGTCCTATGTCTCTGTGTCTGGCCAGCCCAAGCAATAAGAGAATTTTTACATGTGTTACTTATCAAAAAGATAAGGCAGGAGTAGTATTGATTCCTCCCTTTTATTATTACTTTCTAAATGTCCGTATGAGAAAACAAAGTGACTAAAGATGAAACTGTAGGGAATCCTGGCAAATAATCAGAATTGAAGACATTCAAAATACGCAATTGCTGGCGTGCCGGTTCACTGTGTGCAGAAGTTGCCATGATTTGCGTGAGCTGTGCTAACTGTGTTACAGACTGAACTTGTACAGCAACCAGCTAGATTTTCCTTCAAAAAAGAAGCACAGAGATCCCATTCTGAAATGTAACGATTAGTAAGCCGATTCTATGTTGACATAAGTTGCAATCAAATTATATATGTTTAAATACGAGAAGTTATGAGGATAAAAGCAATTCCTGTACTTCCCCAGACCAGTACGTACTGCGATGGTGTATGTAAGCCAACGTTATGACCTTTTAGCAAGTCACTTTTATCAGAAGTAAAAGGGAGACGTGAACATGGGGTGGTCTTTTTCCTCACTGTTGGCTTTATCGTCGTTTGTCTTGTTTCCTCCTGCCCAAATAGATGCTACTTACTGTGTGGTATTTGGAGCTCTTACTCACCAACTAAAATGTGTCAGCACAGATTATGCAGGATCATTGTGCCGAATAGAAGTATTTGACATTGGGTTGATGAAAAGGGGTGTTCCTGAGGTACTCCCCTCTTGTAGACAGATTCGCTCTGTCCCACCTTTGTGGGGCAACCCAAGGGGCTCCTGGGACGTGCTCCGATTTATTCTTTCAGAGCAGGTTAGCAGTTGGAAGCTGAACTCAACTCCATTTTTCTAGTCTTAAATCTGAATGCCTCTTGAGTAAATCAATATCACGTTATACTAACCTTTCTGTTGTGACATGAGAACTCAATATTTCTGTTTAAGAAGCTAAATATAATATGAATATGGATCACCAAATAGATTTCGTTGAATGAACGAGAGCTGCCTGTGGGAAGCCACCAGCTGAAAATACAGCTACAGATGAAGAAATAACATTGCCTTCATCTGAATCTGTCACTAATGCCTTCGGTTTCGTGAATAAATGTAGGCTTCAGGAGCATTCTTTCTGATCACTTTTCAAAGACCTGGAAGGTCTCATAAGTGCCACTATTTGTTAAATGTACTTTTCTTCATGTTCTCTTAACAGTTCGGTTGTCAGTAGCTGCCTGAAGGTGTACTTAGGTTTATGAATTTTGTTGCTTTCTATTTATCTTCCAGTTTATGTGCCAGGAGGTATCAGTAAAAAAGAAGGAAGGTAAAAAAAAAAAAAAAAAAAGTGTCTTCCATAATTATGATTTATTATTATTATTATTATTATACCTGATTTTGTCCAAATCTGTTGTTATTGACAATAAAATGGGTGTGGGGGGGTGTCAGGAAAAACTCTGGCTATAGCTGCAATAAAGGAAATTTAGAGAGGTTTCTTACTGCAGATAGGGATAGATACTTGAGATTTCCTGATGTGAATGTCATGGAGCCAGAGAAGAAATGAGGCTGGAAAGGGACCTCTGGGGCCCATCTGTTCCAAACCCCGGCTCAAGCAGGGCCACCCAGATCAGGCTGCCCAGGACCACGTCCAGGTGGCATTTGAAAATCTCCAAGGAGACTCCACAACCTCTCTGGCAACCTGTGCCAGTGCTTGGTCATCTACACAGCCCGTAAGTGCTGCCTGGTGTTCATGGGGAACCTCTTATGCTCCAGTCTGAGCCCGCTGCCTACTGTCCTGGCACTGGGCACCACTTAAAAGAGCCTGGCTCCGTCCTCTTTGCACCCTTCCTTCAGGTATTTATATGCATTGATAAGAATTAGGTGTTGTGTTCATCAGTTTAAACACAGGTGTCTTTTAAAATCTTCTTTTATCATATTTAAAGTAAAATAATGAGTATGGTCTGAAATTTGGATCGTGGTCTCAAAACTCATTAAAATGTGTGTGAATTAAAGGAAGAAATGGCAAGCCAACAAATATAGAAATATATATATATATAAAGATACAGCTGTCTGTGGAGGTGGAAATGTTACAGACAAAAGGTGTTTGAGGAGGGTGTTTTTGTCACTGGAAGGAAGAAAGATAAAGAGCAATCAAAAGAAATAAGGGGAATGAATTCTGTGAGTGGAGTGCTTCCACTGGAAATAACGTACTCCTCATCTGCAGCATTTTTTTTAAAGTTTGCAGCAAATTTTAAAGTTTGCAGTTTTTTAAGGCTTGCCTTAAACTGACGCAAACTAACTTTTCTCCGGGCCAGAGGGAGTTGCAGTGCCTTAGAGGAACTGGGGAGGATTCAGGATGGAATATCTACTGTCATTGTACTTCAGGATTTTTTTTTTTATTATTTTTATTTTTTAATATAATGTTGTAACCTTTCCATAAAGCACTCAGAACTATGGGTGGAAAAACTACTAGTCTCTTTGGAGCTCTGCAGACATGCACTTGGGTCATGTACATTTTGTTTAGTGACACAATAATACCACCAAAGAAGAACAAACTAAACCTCATAAATGAAATGGCACTAAGTTATGGAAGCGCATAAAGTGCCTGGACAGTCGTTTATATAAAAACCTAACCTTTGTGACCACGTTTCTTCCAGTCCCAGGAAGCATCTGCCAAGCACATTACCCGTAAGCATGCTTGTGCACTAACCTGTCACTCCACCACCCAAAATGTGTTCACATCAGCTTAACGATATGTTGCTTTTGTAACAAATACATGACTTTATGTTTAGTTTAGGTAAAAGAAATAACGGCCTAGCTGATGTAAAAAGAAGGGAAAATCTCTTTCTAAAACACACTGTTTTTAAAGGGTGAAGAAGCTCCTGTTTTTTTCCGCAAGTTCTGTAAGAAACTTGTTTGTAGTTTCTCCTATGTGTTTGGAGAGCTAGGAGGAGATGTAATCCTTAGCTTTACAACCTCGGATCCACTAAAGACAAATGCGTGCACCTTTAGGTTTTTACATCCTAGGATAAACACAGCATGGTTGTTTCTGGAAAACTACTTCATGCTTTTTGGTGGACAGTTGTTAGATGGGCCCTGTGTTGGAGAAGGGCTGCATGCTTGCTGTTGGAAACTTGTTGGCAACTGGAGAAAACAGGAATTGGTGAGAAAATTCCCATGACTGGTGTTCTGCTCTCCCTTCCCTCCAAACTGCACGTTTCTGCTTGTGGGCAAACATGTTCTGTACCTGACTTGAAGAGCTAGAGGAGCTCTGCGATCCTGTAGTTAGGTTTAACTCTTACACTTGACATCAAAATGGATTTGAAGAGCTCACTAAAGATGTTGTGTAAATCTTGTTATAACTTGTTATATTGTTCTACACAATATAATAATTTGTACCTCTGAAACTGTTGACTAAAATCACATTTATTTATTTTTTTAATTGCATGGCAGCATTGATGCTTCTGATATTTTCCGTATTTGTCAATGTGCTTTGTTTCTAGTCTGTGGACAATGTTTTTTGGGGGGTAGAGTTACAAATGGCATATGAAAGAGGCATCAAACCCATCACAGCAACCATTGGGAATCAAAAAATCTCTATTTTTCCTCTCCAGATCTCTCTTGCCTTTTCAATGTTCCATCTTGGGTAGTAATAGAAGAGAGGACCTTATCAAAGGAAATGATACAGCCAGATTTTATGAATATGCAATTTATTGTTCAGTCTACTAATGACCTTTTAGAGATGTAAAATCAGATTGGGATTTCGAAACCTGAGGTTCTTTATGCAGCTCTGTAATGTAATGCCACTTAGATGGACATCCGTTTTGCAGATCTAGATCCATAGGCATTCTTTGGTTGAATCAAATTCAGATGATTTCAGTGAGAGGCACAAAGATACCTTTGTGAATCCGGTCTGCTCTCTTGTTTCACCTTCTCTCCTGCAAAACAGAAAATAATAACCCAATCTGACTCCACAGAGCTGTTTACGAGAGACAGTAATTGGGAGCAGCTGTCTCCACTGGTGACAAAGGCCATAGAAATATGTGTAGATAGAGATATACAAACAGCAACAGACTGTTTCTACTCTGCATGCTGGACTAAATGGCTTTCCAAATTTGTGTAGCCCTATGGCAGCCCATTTAGACTATGAACTTGTTTCATGTTCCATGCCCATCATTTTATTTCAGTGCAGCATAACCTAAAATCCCATTGAACAAATTTCCATCACAGAATGGAAAAGGGTTTTGTCATTTTCTGGTCTCACAGCCACTCGTGAAGGCAACCATATCCTGGCCTTATGACAAGGACTGTAGGAGCGGTGTAGTGGAGGAAAGGTGTGTATCCTTACGTCAGTAGTCCAGACTGGTCTTAGCCTGGTCTCCTGCCTGATCTGGACCAACAAATTTGCCTAAACCCTTAATGCACCCAAACTACTAAGTTGTAAGGTGAATAACATGCCATTTAGAAAGACAGCTTCTGGAGCTAAAATGATGGCAATTCAGCAAGTGCTACCCGGTAAGCTTTATATTCAAAGTATGTACTGCTACACAAGCAAAAAAAAAAAAAAGGCATGAAAATACCATTAGTAGAGTTGTATTCAAAATGTCTGTGTTTATGTTGCATGCAACCTTTGTTTGACCTCTGTGCGTATGCATTACTATGCAGTTTTTAATTACATGATAGCAGATTAGCTTTTCCATTGGACCCCTGCTTTGTTCAGCCCCAAAGATGGGCAGCACTCGCTTAATGAGCCCCTATTCAGTATTTTGTTTTCCTTGCATTGTTCAACGTGTGACCATCGCCTTATTTACTGCGTGCTATTCAAACCCCGCTGAGGCTGTAATTATTAATTTCCTCGCTTTTTTTTTTTTTTTTTTGTGAGACACCCATCATTATGGTATCTGAATGTTCATTAACTTCGGTTTCACAAATCCCTCCCTGTAGACAAAGGGGTATCTGTACCCCACATTGCAGATGGAGCGTTGAGGCAAGAGGACAGTTCAGGTTAGAAGCAAACACCAAGGCTGTGGTTTCCCAGTCGGGATAAACCAGCCTCACTTGGCACGCTAGCAGCAGCGTATCCCCTCCCCGGTGTTGTTCCCTCTCCAGTGCTTAGGCAACCACATGGTAAAGCAGATCGGTGATGTGATTGCAAAATTGCTTCACCGAAACAGAAGGAAAACCAATTTTTGAGCGGGCTTTCTCCTTCAATGGAAGCACGCTCCTACGTTGCCTGAAGCCACTCATGGGATCACACCGTCGTTCTACCTCGTGCTTGGTCGGAGGTGCCTTGGGCTCGATCCTTTGGCACTTACTGAAGCTAAAATAAAGCCTTCCTGGTGTTGGTGGTACTTGCGAGTACTTGCTGATTTGACCAAGGGTTTTTAGGTTGAGCATGCAGAAAACTGGAGCAAAGAACTGGACGTCATGTGAGCAAAGGGTGGCATACATAGTTCTGCTGGTTTCACACCCAAGCAGTGCTAGGAGAAATAGGACACTGCAAAGCATTTAGCTGCATTGCTCTGAAATCATTCTTTTATTATTATTATTTTTATTCCTTTTTTTTTTCTACTTGTGTTCATCACCTTCTAAATTTTTGGCAAAAATAATAAAAAAAAGGATTCTGCAGGCAAGAATAATTATCCCTTATGAAACAACTTGCAAGACTGTTACTATAGCATCTCCTGTGTGGGTGGCTGGTTCAGCTGGTGATTTTTTTTAAGTGTTCTTGTAGTATAACACGACTTTATTTGTAGTTTGGACTCTCAAAAAAAGCAAATTGAAAACAGCAGCCCCGTCATGTAGCACACAGACCCATCGTGCCAAAGCGTGATGCAGCATGACGCCCAAGCGTATCCACTGCACGCAACTTCTCCCTTGAGTGACCAGAGTAAGTGGCACAAATAATAGGTCACAAATCTCTGTCTCTCTCTCTGGGAATGGACAGGACGTTTTGCCAGGGCCTTGCAGATTTTCTACAGCAGAGCGATGTGATTGAGCAAGTCCCATTGCCACACCAACCTACAGAGAAGCATGCCAGATTTTTCCCCTTCTCATCCAGCTCCTCCCTTTCCCACTTTGCTGTCCACGGCCCATTCTCCTCCTTCGAGCAAGTTTATATAGTTTCCAGTGCTCTGCTTTCTCAGCTCACTTCTGTGCCTTGTCAGGCATATCAGTTTCACCTGCAGTGTTTTTTCTTAGCCCTTTTTTTTTTTTTTTTTGGCCTGTACTGTTTTAAATTATTTTTACTACAGGCCTATAATATTTAAAGATATTTGTCAGTCTCTAGGCTTGCGTGCGTCTGTTAAGGAAAAAAATCAAACCGTATGATACACTTCTGCAGAAGTCTTTTCCTCGCACTCACACTGTCAGTAGTGAAGGACTAACAGAAATCAAAGGTCGTGGCAGTGCATGCATCCAAGGTCTGTTCAAACAAACAGTGAGGTTTTGGTTTTGGGGGAAATGTTTAAAATAACGCTCAGCATAGCACCAGAATGGCATATGGCCTTGAGTTAGGATTCACTGCATGGGTTATGGCCTCTACACAATTCATTTCTATAGGAGGGAGGACCTCTGCATATCAGGTTATTATCAGGATCAGGTTATTATGTGGATGGTTTTTGTATCCCCGTAATACCTAATATCACCTGGCAGAGATTTTTTTTTTTCTTTGCTGTATGTTGTAGAATGGGAAAAAAAAAAAAAAGTATATTTCTGATGTTGTTAACAGTCAGCTGTCAGGTGTTTCAACTTTGCAGCACAGGGAAGATATTTGCTCTTCTCCACCAACTTTCATCCCTTGACTCTGAGAAAGGAATTTCTCACTTAGGCGGGACATGGCCTTTTCCTGTCAGCAGCTGGGAGAACGAGGATTGCGTTCTCCAAACAAAGCTCAGCCCTGTTGTCAGGGCTCTCTTTTCAGAAAGTCTCCAAAACAATAATAACAAAAAGGCAGCTTTCAGGGGGCATTCCTTCAAAACACCTGTGTGTGCTTCCCAAAGCAGGACGATGAGTGCAACATCCTTGCAGTGCAGCGCGTTCCAGTGGTGTATCTGGGGCTGCCTCTTTGGAAACACCCTGGGCACATACTGTAAAGAAATTCAAGAGATTTCTGCAAGTGCTTGTTGTCTTTTTCCTTAAACCCCTGAGAACAGACGTGAAGGAACTCTTTCAAACAGCATTTTTCTTCCCTCTTGAAACATTCTTTTGCCTGTTACAGATCTACACTACACATATATAGCGTTATTGTTAGTAAAGCAATGGTGTCACTTGGCAGTTTCAGTCCAGCAGAGCTGACTCTTTAACATGCTCTCCATCTTCTTTCTTGTGCATGGCCATTGTTTCTTTGACTATTTATTGTCTACACTGACTCTAGGCTGAAAATATTGCTGTCCACCTTCCCCTATAAATTAACAACTCACTTGTGTGTGCGTACGTGGCAATTCTATGGTGAAGGCAAAGCTCTCCAGCAGTGCGTAAAGAAAGAGCTTTAGAAAGGAAAATGTTACTGCTCAGACAGCCAAGTCCCAACCGGCAGAAGCTACCGCTTGCAAAAATTATGTATGTCGAATACGGGCAAAACCCCAAAATTATATTGTTTGTTATAACTTCGAGTCCCTTGAAAACTCAAGATAAATATAGTTTTAAATTAAGTCACTCTTTCTTTCAAGCTATTGATCAGTCTTTTGGAAAAACAAAAACAAAATATCAATGATTATATAGATGGAACTGAGCATCTCCATAGTTAAATTGCATTAAATAATTAAAGGTCTGGAGACAAATGTGTTATGGATTATTTTACTCGAAAAAGATGCTTTCTTGCCCTTATTAAAAATAATCTCAGCAGAGATTAGAAGACATGGGTAGAGCCACAGTGTGGTTTTTAATGTTGCATTGTTCCTCTGATATTAAGCTATCGTGACCAAAGAAATGTGCTGCAAAATCAGGTTCAGTGTGTAATAAAAACAAAATGTTTCCATTTAGCTCAGAGCTTGCTGCAAATTCTGACTCTCCTGAGTTAAGGAAGAGAAAATACTGTAGTCTCATTATTTCCAAAGTTTGTGTCTTCAGAACACTTTATCCCGAGTTCCTTAGCATTTCTACAACAGCAACTTTTTTTTTTTTCCTTCTCTCTGGTGACAACAGTCATGATTTCAGTCAACAAGACTGATCCTGTATCTGATCCAAACTCTTACTTATATTTTGATGTCAACACAGTAATGGCAACACAAGTTTTCTTGATTAGAGCTCTGTGGAGGAAGGAAAGGACCTTTTGGTTTGGCAGAGAGCTAACTAATAGAGTCATCCTGATACATATTTTGTAAATATTATTTTGAAACGTTTTACTTTTAGATTATTTTCTCTTTTGTTCAGTATGTCAGATTAGAATTTAAAACGTTCTGAAATAAAAAGGTGAAAGTATATAAGAAGTGTTGATGTCTGAAAATTAGAAGGCATGGATGAGTCTTGACTTTGCATTTTTGGGTAAACTTAGACAGACTGACAGAAGGTGAGTCTGGAAGGGAGTTTGTCTGCTATGTCCCTCTACCTGAAGGCAGGTAGAACTGTAGTTAAACTATTTCTGATATATTTGCCTAAATGTATTTAAAAATGGGAGCAGGCATTTATTCTGGTACCTCTGTAGACAATCTGTTCCCATTCTTAGTTACGCTTACAATTAAAACCTCACTTTGAGAGTGTCTGAGGCCTCCATTGTGTAACTTCAGCTGTTATTTCTCATCCTGTGCTATTGCATGTGAAATAAAAGCGTGTTTCATCTTGCTTCATAAAGACCTTTTCCTTATTTCAGAGCTTGGCCCTTGTCTCTAGACTAAGCAAGCCCTGTCATTTTAATCTTTCTTTGCAGTTCATTGTTTTCCCATCTGTGATGGGGCTTGTTGCTCCTCTCTGGACTTTTTTCACAAGTTGCTGTCCTCCTTGTGCGATGCTGCCCAAGGGAAGATGCTGCTCCTGAAGAGGCTTTCCCAGCCTCGAGCCGGAGGTTTGTTTGTCCTGTCTTACACAGAGCAGCCTATGGATACCTCCTGAGCTAGTAACTGCTTTCTCATACAATGTTATACCGATGGCTTGATTTAGTCTGCGACCCACTGTCTATTGCTGCAGGGTATTGATTGAGTCAGTTGTTCTCTGCGTTTAATTTGTGTGGCAGATTATTACTGCTTATTCTTTGGATTCGTCCTTGCTGAGTTTCTGGTATGTCAGAAGTGTCTCGGATGGAGCTGTCATCAATGTGCATTGTTACTGTCGTCAGTAATTGCTGCTGTTTTTACATATAGGGGAGCTTGGGGTCAGGCTGAAGAAAATAAAAAATAATAATTTGCAGCATTGCTTGACTGTAGCCAAACGATAACAATAGTTCCTTTGTATTTGTATGTTTATTATAAATCGTGTGGTTTATGAACTTGTAACTTCGAGATATGAAAGTGTGTGGTGCACATGCACAGCTTGTCTCAAACACATGGGAAGGAGGATGGCCGCAACAGGCAGGAAAAGGCTAGGCAGAAGCAACGGGTGTTGAGAAATTGCAAGCTTGCAGCAGGAGGAATGGTTCTTGACGCTACCACAGCTGAGCGTCCTGAGTGTTTCTGGTGGTGTGGTCCCACTCAAGGAGAAAGTCACTGAAAATGAGTCATGTTCCTCTTACTTTCCACTGCCAAGGTGATGTAATTCTTTGAATTTTCTCATCAAGTGAAACAGCATTTTCTGGTTTCATGTTGGTTGGTTGGTTTTGTTTTGGAAAGGAGATAAAATAGTTTGTCTTGTTCCAGGTGATAAGGGACTGAAAAATAGATCCTTCAGTCAAGAGGTACTACTAGATATATCCATTTAACATAGAATTACAGAATGATTTGGGTTGGAGGGGACCTTTAAGGACAATCTAGCTCCAATGGGACATCCACTGCCTCTCTGGGCACCCTGTGCCAGTGCCTCACCCCCCTTAGAGTGAAGAATTTGGGCCTGTCTTTGTTAATAAATGGTTATGCCGGGTGTTAAATTTGAATGACTAAAAAAATGTGTGGAGGGTTGCAGTGCTGACCTGAGACCTTATTAGCAATATAGGCAGGATGGACGGGCTCAGTGCTGCCAGCAGAAGGCAGGGGAGGGTGCTGGACCTGGGGAGTGTGGGGTTGGGAGATGGGGAAGAAAGTGTCGTGGTGCTGCTGGGCGATAGCAAGGGTTTGTGTAGGGCACTGGGCCCGCTGCTGCTCGTGGTCTGCTCATGTGTTCATGATTCTTCTTTCAGTACCGGCAGCTGCCTCCGTAGCAGAACTGTGCCTGCCAGGCGCTGCAGCCGCGTCGTGTCCCGCTCTGCTCGGAGAGGTCCTCACCCCCCCGGGCTGCCTTCCCCTGTACCTGCTTCCTGTCACCCCCAATTTCACATGTCACTATTCTCGCTAACCTTTTCAAATAATCCAAAGAATATGTGATTGACGTCTGAAACAACACATTTGTTCCCAGTAGCAAAGAGTAGACCCAGAGTAACTTATTGTAAAGCTCTGTTTTTACCAGACAGCAATCCATATTGAAGCTTATTAAAGTCATGTGTTCAATTTTTTCATAATTGCCCCCATTCAAACCATGGCAGGCAGCCAACAAAGCACTAAGTGGAAGTTTCTGTCGGTCCACCTGTCTTTCTGTAGCTAACAAAGTGTGCCGTTTTTTGTCTCGTAGACGTTACACAATTCATTGTCAGAGGAACTTGTTATATATAGACTTAAAATAAATTAGTTCTAGACAAGGCCAAAGCCATTCAACTATACTTCTTTGTATAGTAAGTCATGTATTTATTATACAGAGTGACACGTTAATACTTTGTTTGGGTGGAGAGCTTATTCTTAAACCAGAACAGGCAATTCTGGTTCTTGGCCATATATTCGTCTGTTAAATATCCTAATTAAAAAGGACAATATCTTGAGCGGAGTGAGTTTTAGCAAAGACACCCACCTATCTTTGCTTCATCAATTAATTGGAAGCTCCCCTCCTGCAAAGGTTGCTGGTTTGGGGCCATCGACCTCTGCCAAAGCCCAGTTTACAGCTGCACTTCCCTTACACCGTGCTTCAAACCACAGAAGGAAGTTAGAGATTGCCCCACATGAGACTAATTTGAGAAGTGGGAAATTAATTTTATAGATGTTCAGGATACAAAGGTCTCTCTCTCTCCTTTCCCATCCTTCCTTCCTTCCTTCCTCAAGTGTACCACTCCTGACTTCTATGAATAACAGGTATGCATTTCATCAAACCTGTAATTAATTCATATTTGGAAGTGTCTTTGGAATTGGAAAGTTGACTCTAGGAGAACCAACACTGGCAAAGCAAAGCAAAAAAAAAAAAAAAAAAAAAATCTGCTTTCTGTCAGAATAATTCATCTTGAAAATTTTCTTTGCCTGCAAGGAGATTGGCAAAGACAGCTGTTGCTTCATCCTGGAAAATGGCCCAAAACAGGTCTTCCGTAATCTGGAGGAAAAAAAAAAAAAAAAAAAAAGTGGCTGCAGCGCTTTTTTGTTATAAGCAGTAGGTTTAGCAGCAGGATTTTGGATTTTACTTTATTTCTGTTATACAATTCAGGTGTGCTGAGGCATATTTATAGAAGAAAAGAAGCAAGCCAGCAATTTGGCTTGCTTGGCCATTAGCAGTGAAGCGCTTCTGGATGATCTAAGAAAATTCTTCCCTCTGGGAGAGTGATCTCATAATAAGACTGGAACCTTAATTTTGGTGATACCCAAACCGTCAGCATGTGGTTTCCTTGTCCAGCTGGTTTGGGAGCAGCCAAGTTTGGTCAGGCCTGAAGGGGAGTAAAACCTGGTCTCTCTTGGCTCAACTTTAAGCCTCTCTTACTGTTATATAGAGCATCTTGCTTTTATAGACTGCCTGATCTCCTGGAAGGCTTTTTACATTTTCCCTCTTCACTTTCTACAGAAAGACTCGTAGGCTTCCTTTGACAAGGTATTGCCCCCGTTTTAGGCACTTATATTAAAACTCTTTAGCAAAATTCATTTTGCATTACTCAAATTCAATGCAGGGATGCATCACTAGCTTTTTGTTGTTGAGGAACTTGAATAAAAGAGACGAAAGAAAGGATATTGAAGAGGTTGTCAGTGCTTTAATTCTTGTTAAGGTTGGGCGTGTGGCTTGTGTCAGGTGACTGAGCATATGACTCGTCCTTTGTCTAATAGGTTTTTTGGTTTTAAATGTTTTTACAAGATGGATTAACTTTTGTGACCTGTTTTTCCAGGGTGAACATAAAAGTGATTCAAAGTTAGGCCTAATCAGGATTTAGCTCCTTTTGTTGATCTCACTGGGAAGAATAACCAAGATGATTTACTGTCTAGTGGATGGAACAAAACAGAACAGGATAAATTTACACACAATTCAATCTAGCTACTTGTTTGAGCAATGCAGAAATTTATCTTTAATTACACCTAAGTATGCACATTGATCTAGCATGAAGAAGAGAAATAATCTCCCATCTCTGCCCATGCAAAGACATTCATGCTGGCTTGGGAGATCGGGGTTTTGGTACGTGCACCTTAATTCCTTTGGGAAGACCTCCCAGTATCTTGATGATCTGCTAAATAATTTGAAGACTGTTATAAACACATTTATTAAGCACTAAAATCTCAGTCTATTCAGGAACGAGAAAATGGTCTTCTTACCAAAGCGAGGGGCCTTCATCTAAATTTAACTGAGCAGGGATTATTTGTCTAAGGTCTTTCACACAGCCATACTGTGGGGCTCTTTCACCACAATAATGCTCGCTAAGATCTCTATGTTGTTTTATCCCTTCTGAAGGGAAATGCCAGAGCTTTGAGTTTCATTTTCAGCACCTCCCCATAATATATCTCACCGTTTCTATACACTTAATGTGTCTGTTCACAAGTATGTCTGTCAGCATCTACGCAGTGCATGAGAACAGGCAAAAAGGTTTTGACTTGAAGGCTGCACTTCTGTCAGAGCAAAAGGGAGCTCAGATGGGAACTGGAGGCTCGTTTTAAAAATACAACAGAGACACGCACAACAATTGACAGCTCAATTGATCAGACGCAAAAGTTTCCCACCCCAGATGATATTTTGTTTAAACTTTTGGAAATCATCAGTTTTTTTTGTTTGTTTTTGTCATACAGCATCCCAACAAAGTGAAGCGTTCTGTCCTCAAACACAAATAATCCTAGTGTGTCTTGAGAAACAAAAGACAGAGTTTTGACTGAGCTGATTCCTGCTCCCCCTAGTCCATCTTTCTCTTCTGTTACTGAATAAAGGTGAACTCCTGGGTGACAGAGAGGAGGTAGAGAAGAAAGAAATCAAATAGCAATTTTGCCTCTGATCTACAGAGCATGGAAGTAAATCCCACTGCCAAACATCTGAAACTAACCCCAAAAAGTAAGTCAGAGCCATTTTTTTTCTGCTCCTTTACTGCTGTTTTTCACAGCCCAGGTCATTGGCAACAAGAAGTTGAAGTACAGACAGAATTATTTATCGAAAGTGGAAACACTGTCAGTGAGAGTCTGTAATGCTATTACAATGAGTGTTATACCTACAACCCCCCATTTCCAGGTTATAAGTTTTATTTAAAGGTATATAAATGAGGGTTAATGTCTGAGCTGGTGAATGAAGAGGTGTTCTTTGTGGATGTTTTTTGGCAACGTTTAACTCCTCTTCTGCTCAGATTTGCTTCAGTCTTCTGATATTATTCTGTGGGGATCGACATTCATGTGTTCTTATCCTAGCAGGATATAGTAATGCAAAATACAGATCTCTTTGGAGAATAGAGGCACATGCATGATTTGGTTCCATTTTCAGAAGTAAGGGTTTATGAAAAATAATATATTAAACTGTTCAAAGTAAACCCTTAAATTCCCTTAGGTTTCCTTGCAGCATCAGTAACGGCAGTCAGTAGCAATTATTTAAGATTTGCTCCATAGACTTATGTTCTCTATACAAATATTTTTCTGTATTAAGAGGAAAATATCACAGAGAAAGCAGTATAACACTGACATTTTGAATACTAAATGTTGAAAAACAGAAATAAATGCAGGACTTCTAAAACATTTTAATCTTAAAAAGGTATTTAATAGTGTGAAAATTTTAATGAAAAAGTAATTTGCATTGACTTAAATAGTGACCTTTCCAGGTAGGCTGAGAACTGGGAGACAGAAAAGGAGTGCTAAGGAATTGCTAGCAGTAGTGTGCTACGGGAAGCAAGCTAAAGTTACCCTTAGAAGTCCGAACTGGGAATGAGGCATGCTGGCAGACCTGGAAAGCTTTTCCTACGGCTGCCATGTAGACTACTGGAGACTTCATGCATCAGGACTGTTTAACTAATTATATAATCATAAAGATTGGAAAAGACCTCCAAGGTCATCTGGTCCAACCACCACCTTACAACCAATGTCACCCACTAAACCGTGTCCCTAAGCACCATGTCCAACCTTTCCTTAAACACCCCCAGGGATGTAATGCTACATTTGTCTGGTATTTGAAGCTAAAGAAAATAGCTGTTTTACTAGCAAATGCAGAATTTCTTAGCTCGTGGCCACTTCGCACACAGAGCTGCTCAGAGTTTGAAAGGCTGTGGTGTGTCTTTGGGTATTGTCCTTCAATATAAATCCCAAGCAGCACTGTGCTAACCGAAGTATGAAATGCCCTGTAAAGTTTGTTTTTCAGTCAGCCTTCGCACCAGAGGATCTTTTGGAAAGAATGGAGTGCTTGAATGCAGGGTTTGCTACAGGAAGATTGCTCTGTGAGAGTACTTTCCTCCCTCTTAAAATACTGCTTTTCTGTGTTGGGCTGGGAAATAGCGTCCCCTCTGTGAAACTTTTGATCCAGCAGGGCTGGCCCCAGCTGTGACCAAAGTCCTTGTTTCTTGGTATCTTGGTGAGACGCAGCTTGTGCAAAATGGAGGTGTCTGATGAAGTCTTGAGCACAGAGAGGATGGAGGATCAGTGATGTGTTTTAAATGGGGCCCATTATGTCACTTAATTTGCACATCTAAATGAGTCTGGTTTCATTTTTTTTTTCTCATAACTCTGTAGATACTTAAGTCAGTATCTCGTTATTATGGCACCAAGCCTCTATAGGGACTTCCTGTGAATTTTCTGTCAGTCCCCCAGCATTTCTACCTTTGAAAAAAAGGCACTTTTATTTAGTTTTAACTTACATTTCTTTTCAGTCTAATGCTTGACCTTAACATCCTATTAAAATTTACAGCTACACTAGGAAGTTCTTAATTAACATCATTGTCCTTAGTTTGCTTCCTAGAAGTCTGGAAAGCGGTTTGGTTGCTAGAGCTGATTGAAAGAGTCAAGACAATTAAAACAAAACCAAACAAACAAAAAAAAAACACTTCAAAACAGTGCAGACCAGCAGAAAAATATTTGTTTTTAAGCCCAAGGTATTCATAAATCTGAGTTACATCTGAGGACTAGCTTCAACTAAACAAAAGCAGAATTTTTGAAAAATTATGCAAATAGTTCTCAGTGAAATGTAAATACTTCTACTTCAAAGTAACATATCTGTGTAAACGTTGACCGAGCTCTAAGCAACAAAAGCAAAAATACAGTGATTTCAAGAAGCAGTAAATACTTTAGAAAAGGAACAAAATCCTTTGTTTCTGGGCTGAACAATAGGCATTCAAGGTGACATTGGCAGTTTCTTCGGGAATGACTGGTAGAAACTTCCAAAGCTTATTTAAGCTTATTTTCAATTTTTCTTTTCTGTTTAGTCACCAAACTTGAAAATTCCTACTGTTTTCATCCTCAAGCTTGGGCATGTATTTTATTTATATATATTTCCACGCAAAATCTGTATCTGTGGTTTTTCCTCCTAGTCACATTGCAGTGTCTTTTGCGACACCAAACTCCTCAGGGGGAAAACCCACTTGCTGCACTACTTCTCCAAACTATTTTCAAGTTAAACAAAACATCTTCCAGGCCAGAAACCCAAATCACTTAGTGCCTTCCCCCAGATAGAAACTCCCCGGAGTCTCTGTTGCTGAGCGCCCCGCGGGAGCAGGGAGCGCTGGCGTTATAAACAAACATGGCCCAGGGCAGCCGGCCTGCAAAAATAACGTGTGAGGAGGCAGGGTAAATAGTTTACATCTCCTTCAGCCTCTGGGTTGTGTCACGGGGCTGCTAGTTGAAACGAGGCAATCTGCCACGGCCCGAAATATGCATCTCGGGAACAGGAGGAGGGATTTCTGGTGCAATGGAGAAGCCGTGCTTTCAACTGCTCCTTCTGGTGAAAGTTGGTTTCTACCAATGTCCCAGCAAGCAGCCGGCTGAGGCCCGGCCCGGCCAAAGAGCATCCATTGCACTATAAAATATAAAAAGTGAATTGTATATCCAAGCCGTGGGAGTACAGTGTATGTCATCTGTCCTTTCCTGCCTGTGTGATAGCTGTCTATCCAGCTTCAAAGGGGAAGAAAGATGCTTTAGAAATATTTAGATGTTTAGAAGTCCAGTTAATTATTGTTATTGTAAAGTAAGAGTCTGAGTTACGAGGGGAGAAGAGTTAGGTGACTAGGCTTTGGCAGCTCAAAGAAGAAGAGAGGAACCCTACCCTGAATCCTCAAACCTCCAATTCTGCTTTGTTTACAGTTTAAATTAGATATAAATCTGATCTTTGGGGCTTATTTACATTTAGATTTCCATTTATTTAGTTATTTATTTAATAATCCTTACACTCTAGGGAGCCCCAGCCCACGTGGTTTGGGAATGGAAGATGAAGAGGTCCCTCAACAAATGGCAAAGAACATTCTGGGGGGTTACACGACACGGGGATGACACCTGCTCGTGCCTGCTGGCTGAGGAATTTGGAAAGACGTGTTGCTTATTGAAAGAAGAGCTCCCTAGTTGGGGGTCACTGTTCTATTGGAAGTGGAGCCCATTGTCCATATCCTAATTGCCAGGGGTTTAGATGTTCATAAGCATGGCTAATTGCTTGAGTGCATTGTGTTCTGTCTCTTTTCCTTCAATGAACCCCTGGAAAGCTTTCATTTAGATGAAGCTAAGTGTCAGTCTCTTCAAATCTCTGAGCTAGCTTGATTGAGGAAAGGCTGCCCTCCCCACCTGTCAGTCAGTCCCGTAACGTGACTTGGGAGTGTTTGGTGAAGATCCTCTGTTGAAGGAGTACTGAGTTGCCCTTCACCTCGGAAGGGTGTCGTGGTTGAAAAGGGAACACCAGCAGGATGATCAACATTTGTTGTAGGGCAAACTAAGCAATGGGTAGCATATCCGTGCAAAGAAAAATGAGGAGAGGCAAATTCTTTGGGGGGACGAGGAAAAGATGGGAATTCTGTGTGTCCAACATCTTGCCTTGAAATCCCAGCCCTAGGAGGTGATGGCAAAACTAACAGTGTAAAGCCAAGGTTTTGTTATCTAGCTTCAGGGTTTTTAAAGGAGTCAAGATTTACAGTCATTGAAGGCAAATTTTCTAATGGATCTGTTTTATAAATAATTCTCCTCAGTTCTTCCCAGTATCTCTGGGAGATGTTTGGCCTGTGGCACATTGGTTAAAAAGGAGTTTTTCAGTGTGTGGCTTTTTTTTCTTGTTCACGTAGGTAAAAGGGTCTCTGAAGGAAGCATACAAAAAATCAGAGAACAAATCTGTTTTGCTGGACTTTTCTGGATTTGCGTAAGAAATACAACATGCAGGCAGAGTAACTTGATTGTGCTGGTTTCTTGTAAGCACGCCTGAAAAGCATGCCTTTTTTCACTTTTAATTTGGCAGTATTTTGGTTTGAGCTATTTTAATAGAATGATCTATACAAAGTGCATCTGGTCCTTGCTAGAAGTGTGCTGAGCTCCATTTTGCCGCCACTATTACGGGCAGAAACTGAATTTGCCTTTGGCAGAAACAAAAGCTCCTGAGAGTGCCAAGAGGGCACAATCTGGCAGGGAAGGGAAAAAGTGGTCTTAAAACACTCAGTTAATATTACTGCTAAACCTGAAAACATTTTTGTTTCCCTAGTGAAGGGAATTAGCAATATGATGTAGAATGCTATTGTTCCTAATAATCTCTTGTGAAATGGGTGTGAGGTTTTAAAATCAAGGATTTTGACTTCTTCTCAAGTCTCCTCAGTATTTCTCATTTGATAATGAATGAGAAAACCAAAAGGGCACCCTCCAAATCCATTACAGTGCATTCTGGACTTGGTTTCACCCTCAGTTTTAACAACATAACTTGGTTTATTTTCAGTGTGAGCTAAGGTTTAAGTGAGAAAGTCTAATATTACTTCAATACATATTTTTTTTAATTGACTTTCTCTAACTGACAGGGAGAAAGCAACAGGAATTCTCTGTGTGCAGGATCTTGCCTTGAAATCCTGGCCGTAGGTGGTGGCAAAACTAACAGTGCAAAGCCAGGATTTTGTTACCTAAATTCAGGGTTTTTAAAGGGGTGAAGATTTAAGATCATGTACAAACAGTTCGCAGAAATCACTGATTTCTCTCCTGAAACATAACCAGCTTTGGAATTTAATCAGCTCAGTTTAATAACTTAATTGTCTGTGCTGTTGAGGATAAAACTGAAGAAGCGTGTGTGTGTGTGTGTGTTTTATGCTGAATGTATCACATCCTACTGAAACTGCAGCAGGCAGGATGTAGAATAAATTACAAAGTGCTAATTCAGTTATTTTTGTGTTTAACTATTCTTGTTTTGGATACTTGTGAATGAATATCTGATGCCCTTTCTTTAAGTATACCTTCCAGGCTTTGTTGATTTATGTCATTTATGTTCACAGAAGAAATTCTGGTGCTGGATAACAAAAATACGTTGTTGATTATACTTTTTTTTATTATTATTTTTTTTCCTCTTGGAGTACATTCTAGCCTGTTTTGAACATAAATATCTTATCCTTACTCTGTCAAGTAAGTATTACAAGGCTCATTCTTGCTTGTGTAGTGTTGGCTTGATGTTGAGGTTCACATTTTACTCATGTTAAGAGTCAGGTTTTTTAAACTACAATTTTAAGTTGACTTCTAAGATAAAGCCAACAGAGTTTATATGGTGTTTTCCCCAACAATACTCCCTCTTATTTTTCTTGCTACAACTGGGCAGATGAAGCACATGCCTCAGAGCTCAGTTCCTATATAGGATCCTACAAGCGTAGCTCACTATCAATTTGGCAAACATTAGTCATAATTTCAGCTGAATTTCCGACTGGCATTCTTGTTTTTCTGCCGTCTGTTTTATCGTAATTTGTGTCTGTGAACAAAGTAGGCGTTGCAGATATAAGGATCTGTATGTGCAATATTCTAAGGAAATCATTTTTGAGTAAGATTTGTTAATTACTTATCATCTAACTTCATCTAGCTATGGTATATTTTACAGAAGAAAGCTATTAAAACTAATGTATTTTCTGATACCGCATTTAGCAACATTTTAATGTTCACATTGATTTTCTGCTGAATGCATGTCTAAATCTTTTAATTTAGTTTCCTTGGACACACTGATAACTGAAGGTAAAAAATGTATATTCTGCGCAGAGGCTGATCAACTTTTTTTTTTTTAACCCCCCAGTTTGAGCATGGAGGTGAGACTGTTTCATTAGCACACATAGGTGGTACTCGTGTCTACCACCTTCAGTCTAAGGGGGGAAAAAAAAGCTACTTTGGAAAGACGACTAGTGTAGAAACACACGTTATTACATGTGTGAATGTGAGTGAATTTATATAGTGATCACATTCATCCTTAGAAACTTGTTTTATCCTTTTCCGCCTGGCTGCAGCTCGGTGATGCTGGTTGGTTGACCCAGTAGGGTCCCCACCCAGGAAGGGGCTTTGGAAAATCGTTCCTCTATTGCAGAGTTGAGTAGGGAATTCATTTAACACTGCTGCATTAAACGAGCAGCAATAAGAAATACAAGCTGGCAGCGAGTAATTTCAGATGACTTTATAGGAAAATAATACTCCCTGTGCATATTTACAGAATATCCAAATAGATTTTCTTGTTCCTTAGTAAAGGTTGACCAGACCAATGATCAGGCTGTGTAGCATGGAAACAACCTCTTATTTGTCAGAGATCTGACCACCAACACATTCTTTAAGAATTCTGCTATTTTATAGAAGAAAGCTGACTTGTTATTATATTATTTTACCCTATATTTGGCATCTACTCCCTTATATATTCAGATGGAAATTGTTGCACAATTCATGCATTTAGTTATGTTAACAGTGTTTATAGTGACTTACAGTACATTACGCTAATGAAGAAGGTTAGTTTTACATCTTTACCTAGCTATAAAATAAACTATTTTATACAAATGAAAAGTTGAAAGCTTGTGAAAATATTTTTCCTTCTCTGTGAAATTACACAGCATCTCAGCTTGAAACACGTATTTGCTATACACCCTTGTTCTTATGACTTGGATTATTTTTAGAGATTGAGTGGACCTTAAAGAAATGAAAATTCATCTGGATGACAATTTCCATCTTTTTTAAAATAGCTTAAAAGAAGAAAAGGAAAGAAAAATCTAATTTTGATTATTTATTTCGTATCTGTGGACAGCCAGTCTTTTAATTTCATGTGAGGACCCATGCTATTGTATTTTGTTGGCATTAGTTGCAACTTCTCATTGGCTTTCATTGAGGTCAAGGCTGCTAATTAAATTTTAGTGGGCTAATGGAAGCTCAGTAAACTTCAGATCGGATCTCAGCTGAAATCCGTAGAACGCAGCCTGTGTTCTCCTGCTTCTGTCTTCTATGAAAAGTGTACACAAGCTGCTTTCCTCTCTTGTAAGGAAGGAGTAGCTGCACAAAAAATGCAGGCTGGGTCTCACTTAGTGGGAGTCCAACACTTTTTTCCCCACAGTACGGTCAGCTAAGATTTTAATGATGTTTTGAGTTACTGCTGAATGCTGTTGAAATGCGTTGTGTCAGACAGTCACAACTGTGGGGATTAGCTAGCAGTTACTTAAGTCCAGTAGTATTGCGCGCAGACGGATGTACAAACTGTGATTCTAACTCATCCATGCAAGACATTCCCTCCAAAGAGGTAAATATTATGGTCTCCTACATACCGACATGGTATACTTAATATGGCATAATTTAAGTATAATTCATGGTCTGTATTGCGTGTGCTTTTAAATGGGTATGAAAGCCGGGCAGGGCAACAAAGGCTGAGAAAGGAGTGGGGTTCAGATGGTTTTGACACAAATATTTAAGGAAGTGGTAAGAAAATAAGTGAGAGAAAGGGGGAAAAGATCAGCAAGCTTGTACAAGGAACGCGAGAGGAGTGAAGGGCTGGAAGAGTGATGAGGATGCAGAAGAAAAGAGACAAAAAGCAGGTGAGAAAGAAACAGACTAGGAAAACGTAAGCTGGTGGAGGGGAAATAAGTTGTTGCAAAGAAACTTACTTGATTTATTTAAAAGAAAACTCAATGAAGAAAAAGTATCCAAATATATATATATATGTATTTAAAAAAGGACAGAGTAAAAGGAAAAAGTGCTTAAAACATTCTGGAGCAAAGGAGGCTGAGGGAAAGCAGAAACTTAAAATATGAAAAAGAGAGTAATTTGAAGAAGAGAACAGTAAATTATAGAATCATAGAACATTTTGGGTTGGAAGGAACCTTACAGGGCATCTGGTCCAACCCCCTAATTATGAGAAATGCTTTTATTTTTGAATGGTGTAAAACATGACGCACGTATTTTCCTTTTCAGAGTGGTAAAGAGGGCATGAGGAGTCTTTCTGGCTATAGCTGGTACCACGTGGATATCAGCACGCATGCAATACGCAATATTGCAAGCGGCTTCTCCCCAGTACAGTCTGTAATTGAGCTGTCTGGAGGATGGAGTGGCTGGATTTTTGCTCAGGGCTATCCTAGATGTGGTTATTGCTTTGGCTTGTTTCACAAGTCTGTTGATAAACAGCGATTTTCATTTAAGAAGTTACTTAATATGTCTTTTATAGAGTTAGATGCATATGATAACAGTATTATACCACAGATTTCTGTTCACTGTGCACATGTGAGCAGTGGTTATGAGGACCATGGCTTTCATACTTGCATTGCATATACTGACTTTCTTAGATCGTATAGTAGCAATATTTCTAATAATAATAATTTTGATATTTCAAAGATTTTCCCAGTGATTGTTTCAGTGTGACTAACTCTTTTGATTTGGAGCCCTCCTGGGTTATTTACTTATAGTTTTGCTTCCTGCAAAAGAATCTCCACTGACTTGCAGTGAACTGGCCAAAGAGTGTGGATGCATGGCTTGCCTTCTCCCTGAGCTTTTGCCCGTGTTTCCTTTTCCCGATGCCCTTATTCCTGGCAATTCTTCTTGGGTTCTTCTTTGTTGAACAGCAGGCAGAAGAGTCAATGGAAAACAAAATGCTGTTTTGTCTACCGTTTTCCTCAGAGCAAGCAATTTACGGTACAACTGGTTTTATCATTTCAGGATTGTTGTTAGACTGTGTGGTTACAATAGGCAGGTATCCTCTGGCTCTGTCTCCTTTCTGTATTTTGTTATCCTGTGCTGTATACGGAGTTTCAGGCTGTTCAAGGCAATCTGGATGGAACAGAGGAAGAGTCTAAGAGTCTATATGCTATTCTTGTGCCAATCCTTTAACAACAACGCTTTTCATCTGCAAACAAGAAACACTTTTAAAAGAACATTACTGTTTGCATCAAGGATCTGCAGGTGGGCAGGCTGTGTTGCAGAGCAACTGGGATGAGATCCCATAATTAGGTAGTCGTCACCTTGGGATGAGAATACACATTCTGTATGTCATAGCCTCGCTGCTGCGTTATGCTTCGTTCTTTCCCTCTTTCTTTCTTTGTACCTGAATGCAAGCGTGCAAGCTAGTTCTTACTTTGGCTCCACAACAAAGCCAAGTGAAAGCACGTTCAAATGTTTAAATCATTTTAATGGCAGTGGGTATTTGTCTTAATAAAATTAAATCTGTGTGATCCCACCGAAGGCCAGAAGGATTTGTCTAGGGAAGGGTATGAGGTCATTTCAGGAGCATGAGGAACCACAAGTCCAGGAGAACACCTGCTTTAGGAATACTGTCCTTCTAATTCATTTGGGCTTGCCTGCAAGCTGGGATCACCATATAAATCTATCAGACCCTGCTTGGAGAATGGTCCCTTTACTCTATATTTAAGGGAACATAACTCTCTTAATCTCTGCGTCGTAGTCTTTACTACCATATGATGAAACTGAATATTTTTATTGAACCTATTGTGTAGTGCCAGTGGACCTGAATAGGAGAAGTGATACCAGGGAGAACATAAAAGGAGTTTCTTTTCTTTTTAGATGGGCATAAGGAAGTTCAATATTACCAGAAAAACGGCTTTGAACAATGCTGATAAAGAAGAGGTTTAATGAGGTTGGGGTTGTTTGCAGAAAATTAGTCCGCATTAGGGTAATATTCCTTCAGGGAGCGTTTATAATGCCCGCAGGAATGTGGAGGGGGGGGGGATTGGATTTCAGCGCAGCCTCGCAAGCTTTCAGCTGCCAACATGCTGCGCACCTGCGTGTTCCCCAGGCTGACCTCCGAGCTGCCTTGAAAGGCGCTGGCATCTGGAAGCACAAGGAAAGATCAGGTTTTTAATTGTTGTGACAAAATAATAATAAAAAAATCCATCTTTTTCTCGACGCGTAGAATGCCTTGCATTTTGCATACTTTAAAGGGTATTGAAAACTATTTTGTGGTTACGCTTTTTAGTGGTTTGGTGCTTTTTTTCTTTTAATTTTCTTAAATTAATACCGTGAAGATCTCAAAGAGATTTGACAAATAAATAAATAGTATTCAGTTAAAAAAAAAAGGGGGGGGGGGGGAGGTTAGTTGGCAAGACTCGGGAAAATAATTTCATACTCTGTTGCTTATCTGGGCAAGAATGTTCTCCCTAGCAAGTGCAGATTCGGGCATGACAGGTTCAGCATTTATCTTCCTTGCAAAGGTCTGGGATAGCATCTCATTTTCAAATTGTAATGATGTGGAGATAAAATTTAAATACCGTTCTACAAGGATTTCCACTTTATAATGGTATACTTCAAAACTGTTATATCTGGTAGGAACTTGCGAACTGTAAGTGCATGTAATTTGCATCGCTTGGAATTAACTGTTTTGTAATTACACTTTGATTTGTGTTCCTTTATCAGACGTTTCAGAACGGTTAAGCTATGCCGCTTATGAACTTCCATGTCGGTAATTCTGCAGTATAAAATTGTGCTTATTAAATGCACACATTTTCCTTTCTGGAATTCAAAAGTGACTCACTTTGGCATCTGTAGCTTATTTCTTGCAATCTAGTTAATTGAGTAGCTTCTCTGTTTATCTTCAAATGCAGATAAATGGCTTTCAGAGCAGTGTTTATAGCTTAATAGTTCCTGAAATAAGAGTCAACATTATCTCCTAGACTCTACCAGTCATAACTAATGATCCCTCTGCTTACACTGTTGAGCAAGTAAGGAGACACTGAACCCGGCAGAGAGCAAGGGCCCGGTGCAGTGGGAGGATAGTTTGTGTGTGATGGCGCCTGGCAGACAAGGCTTTCATGGCTCGCTAGTGTTAATTGGGAACCCAAATTTGTCCTCAGCCACCTCTAACCTCCTATCACTGAACTGTTCTTCTGAAAACACGGATGCAAACCCGCGGATAAGTTTACATCACACAGCGGTGTCGCTTCTCTCATCGTTTAAAGTAAATAGGATCAGTTTGCTCTTAGATTTGCTTCAGTTTTGCCCATCGGAGTGCATTTTGCCACACGAAATCTCTGCAGATATTGGCGATATTTTTAATGTTCTGAACGGCATTGGCAGTGAGCCTAAAGGAGGCATTGCGTTGAGGGCTGAAAGAGGATGAGAAAATAATTAGGCAGCTGGCAATTACTGTATTTTGTGCTGGAGCTGTGTTTTTATGACATTTTTAATATATTAATGAAAGTAAGATGCCTTTTATATATATATATATATATATATATATATATATATATATTTTTCCTGATGAGCACTTTGGCATGGTACCTGAATGTAGAGGGGTAGCTTTTCCTTTGTAATAGGGTTAAGTGCAAGCTTCAGGGAAAAAAGGGGGAAAAAAAAGGGGGGAAAAAAAAAAAAAAAGAGTAAATGAGAAATGCTATATTATTATTACCTCTGGAACAAAAGTTGCCTGTTTATCCATGGAATTTAAATAACAAAGCAACAGTTCTTCATTGCCTTGAGTGTAAATGGTCTTCTATACTTCTGCCAATTTCCCTGTATGATCTTTCACCTCAGATCTTCAACTTGCAAGAAGGATATTTACTGGAAATTACAAATCTAGGTGGTGAGAGGTCGATATCTACTTGAAGAATTTCAGCCAGGACAATGTTCTGGTTTCGGAAAGGCAATCGAACAGCCAGCTTTTTCTGATTTCTGATGAATTTTAACTGGTGACATGTAAATCAGTCTCCGTACCTAGTTCCTAGTCTCCACAGCCATCTAGTCCACCACTTTCAAAAGCTGATTAAATGTAAACATTTAGATGGGTGACCAGTTGGAAAAATAATTATATATAAAAGGTGTTCCTACTTAAAGATCTTTTTATCAGTCTCGATTATGCTTCAGCTTCCATGTATTTCATTGTTTTTCCAATCTTTCACTTTGTTTTTTTTTAATAATTTTGATCTTTGTTTTGGATGTTCATATGAAAGAAAAGGTGTGTGGATAACACAGGGTTAGGGCACTTGCTTGGGTATGGAAAACTGCAGGTAAGTCCATGTTCCTCCACACACTCATTGGTAGAAGCTTTGGAGAAGCCACTGAATTTCTTTGTCTTGAGATTTACTGATCCATTTTCAAATGATTTGAGCTTGGGCTCTGGTTCTTGGAGCTGGGGAGCCTGGGCTGCTGCTTGGACTTCCCTTCCCTTCCCTTCCCTTCCCTTCCCTTCCCTTCCCTTCCCT
>NC_048896.1:28122501-28272541 GCF_011077185.1 Oxyura jamaicensis
CTTCCCTTCCCTTCCCTTCCCTTCCCTTCCCTTCCCTTCCCTTCCCGACTTATTCCATGCTGCAGCTGAAGCAAAGGTCAACACAATGCAGAGCTTTTCCCCTTGGAAAGCCCGGGCTCATGTGTGAAGTTGAGCTGAGCCGTGAGCTAACCGGATGAATAAACCTGTGACCTTTGGGTCCTCGTTCCCTAGCTGTAAAATGAGATGTCACTGGGGAGCATGGGGAGCAGCGAGAGAGGAGGGCTGCTTTGCATCATTTTGGTTGTTTTAGACTTACCACATTTTATGTAAACCTCATGAAGTTTAAAGCAAATTGGCTTTGTAATTCGTTTCAGAATCTGTGTGCATCCTCATTTTAGGAGGAGAAGTCTGAAAGCAGGGAAATGATGGTAGGAGAGGCCAAAAGGCAGGGGAGGCCTCCTCCTTCCTTCACATGCAGCTATCCCAGTAAAAAAAAATAAAAATAAAAATAAAGGAAATGTGTTTGGTTTATTTTTTGTTGTATAAAGTTTTGTTTCTTACCTTCTCCCCTATAGATCACATTGAATATCCGGATACCTATCTTTGATTGTTGCACTAGGAATTGTACTGCTTTCACTCAGCATCCTGACAAGGGAGCCCTTCTGCACAAAGTCAATTAAAAATTTGGATAGTTCCTGATTAGTTTTGAACATTTTCCCTGAGGAATATAACTCTTTTAAAACACATATTTTATCTAAAGAAAATAAACATATATTTTTTTTTAATAATCCCATTGGTAAGCAGCAATAAACTTTCCAACAAGAAATGGGATACATGATTTTCAAAAGCTCAGATACCTCATATTTTTGTTAGTAGTTTCCAAACTTGGAATTAGATTAGGTAACAATGGAGGGGAAATTAAAGTATCATTTTGTGGAGAAAAGCGTTTAAGTAGAAAATCCCATGAGCATATTGTGAATGCAGCATCTCATGTTTATAGCTTAATATCAAAAAGAAAAAAAAGCTGATAAGGAACAGTACCTGTAAGTCAGCCCCAACAGTTATATACTAACTTGGAAATGGTAGATGTTATGTGTTATATGAACGAGGTATTGTGTGTTAAATGACTGTTATCTGGAATAAAAGTTTATTACAAGATTATTTTTCCTTGTGTTAGAGTTAAAATCTAACTAAGTTCTTCCCAAGATGTGAAAAAATCAATAACCTGTGACCGTTGTTTTCTTTTTAAATAATATTTTTAGTTAAATACATTTGCAGATCACAATTGCAGAGTATTTTTAATACTGGTTATCCTATAAATACCAGGATAATTGATTGTTCTCAACTATCTTGCCTGCACCTTGGAGTTAAATATTCGCTGTCTTTCCCACAAGGGACCAGATTTTCCTTCTCTTTGCATATAGTTATTGTTAAGTTTCCCACCTTTTTTTTTGGTGTCGTGCTCTCAAAAGCTAGGTATCCTAGCAGTGACTTGAAGACCTCTTTGGTGGCTCTTTCTCTTAAAAATAAATAAATAAATAGAGCAAATCCCTGCCATCTGTTTTAATTAAACCATCATCTCTTCTCCAGTGACATTTTTTATTTTGCCTACACGGTAAACCACAAAAAGCCTAAAAGCCATCAGCCCTTCTCTTGATCGCGCTGACTGGAGACCTTGTGTTGAGCTAGATAAATGAGAACCACTGTGGTGTATCCCTGGCACAGGCAGACCCGCTTTAAAGGGAGCTGGGGACCGAAAGGGGAGCACCAGTGTGCATTTCACATCCTAACTTTGGAACCTGCTTGTAGTCATCTGGAAACAGTTACAAATCCTGTATTGCTCAACGTCTCTATTTTATTTGTAATTCCAGGATTTTCTTTTTCTTTCACCTTTCTACTGTCATATCCTATGCAGCCTGAATGTTGCTTTGTGCCTGGTTGAAATAACATTGTTTGCCAGCTTACAATCAAAGGGAGTGCTGAGAAAAACAGCTGAGCTGCATTAGGCAGAGGCAGCCTGGACTGCATTTCTTCGCTGCCGAGTAACACACCACAGGTGCAGGATTAGCCCAGCGCACGGTGCTGTGTTTTCTTAGCTCGAACCCCCTGAACCACGCTCTGCCTCCTCACATGACTCTCATCTTTGGGGAATCTGGCAGCTATGTAGGGAGCCCACAGAAACTGCCTGTAAGTAGATGGCTTAGCATTCCAGCTCACAAAGCACTCCCCCCCGCCCCCCTTCCATTTTCCCATTTTCTTTTTTTTTTTTTTTTTTCCTTTTTCTTTCCTTTTTAATTTATTAAGAGTGCTTTAAAGAGACTAAAAAAAAAAAAAAGAACAATGAAGTTTTGCTGAAAGGTAAAGAGGGAAATGTGTGCTTGGGGGGGAAAAAAAAAAAAAAGGCAGCTCAATTGGAGTAAGACATGGCAGTGTGGGGCTGTCCCGTGGGGCAGCAGGCAGCCTGATGCTTGCTACGTGCATCTTCTCTCTGCTCTTCTATGGTTGTGTTGCACCCTTCTTTGGAGTTGTCCTGAAGATCTGTAAATGCTTAGGTGCTTTTTTGTCAGTTTAGGTTCAAGGAGAGAGGTGGTATATTTCCAGAGAAAATACTGCAGCTAAAACAAAAGATTTGCCATTCTTCTTTTAGGGAAGAAGAAGAGATTTTTAGAAGTCCTGATACTTGTCAGCCTGGCAATTTAAGAGGGAATATACTTTTATATTAATCTCTGCTTTTGAAATTAATTTAAAAGTAATTTTTTAGAAATAATGACCACGTTTGATGCCAACTTTGCATTTTATAGAGTCGGGAGTGGTTTTAGCCTTAGCAATAGGCACCTTTCTGTCTAATTTTACAGTTATGATGACAGTGTATAACACGTGTATGTTGGTGCTTATTAAAATCAGCATCTATTCTATACATCTTAAACAATAATTAAAAGGAGAAATACCAAAATAATTAAAAGAAAATTATTTTTTCTCCCAGAGCTTGTTTTCATCACTGTTCATACATAGCTGGCTGCTGAAAAAGACCAGTTTTACATTCGTCCAGAATTGTTTCTTTCTTCAAACTCCGTAGAGAATGTTTAAGAAAAGGTAGTCACACAGCTCTTAAAACTTTTGTTCAAGGAGCTGTGCACGTGGGATACAAGTTCTAGTGGTGTTCACAGTAAACATTTCTTCCTTAGACACACATTCATATGACTGTTAAAAAACAAGCCTACCAAACCATGTCTGACAGCATGTTCCCTGTCTTCCAGAGGTGGCTGTGTGGCAGCCTGCCGGAGGGGACCGACTGATGCTTTGGTGGCAGTGCCGTCAGGGGTGGATGGCACGTGCAGATGAGCTCAGCAGATGCTCTGAAGTGTGCAGACAGGGAAATGCTTTTAGGCTGCTCAAACACTTTGGGAAAACCATAGCGCTTACGTCTGTGGGCAGAGTTGATTATTGTTGTTTCACGCATGCAATTAATTTTGGTTTGCCATAGAGATGCCTTCCACCCCCCTTTAAATCGATTTATTTGTTTTCTGTCAAAGTGAGTAAGTCAATGGCATTTTATGTTGCTTTCAGCCGCGTTTGCAGAAGACAAGTTTTGTGCCTCAGTCCTCCTTCTCAAACACAAAGATCTTCTTCATTGCGTACTATTTCTATCCATGCAGCTCAGACCCCTATTCAGGGTGTGTGGTTGGGCCAACAGTAGCAGCAGTCAGTTCAGTTCGCTCTCTGCTCTGGCAGCTGAACACTGCAAGAATTTATCCTGTCACTTGTTCAATTACTTCAAACGCTGCCTGGCCTGGTGACTTGGCAGGGTGGCATTTGCCTTGGGGTAGAAAAAGTCTTGCAGGTACTTGAGTGCTTCATTCAGCAAAATTGAGTTGGTGAGTGTGTCGTAACCACACGTGATTTAGGGGTATTGATGGCATCTACCCCTGAAAAATGATCAAAACATACGTGCTTGCTTCAGATACCAAATAATCTGCCCTCTTGGTAGATAGATGGGCAGTTGATGGAAATTCATAGGGAGCTAATTTGGGAAGCACTTGATTTGGGAAGCACTATGATTCTTTAATGTTTTTATATAAATGATTTGGATGCAGGACTCGAATGTAAAGTTTAATAAGAGCAAATGCTGGATTCTGCACCTAGGATGTTGCAACCCTGGCTATATGTACAGTTTTGGGGATGGGAGGCTGGAGAGCAGCCCCACAAAAAGGGATCCGTGGATTCTGGATGACGTTGAACATGAGCCAGCAGCATGCCAGGCAGCCAGGAGGGCCACCCATACTCTGTGGTGCATCAGGCACAGCACTGCTGGTTGGTCGAGGGAAGGGATTGCCCTGGTCTGCTCTGCTCTGCGGTGGCGTGGCCTCACCTCAAGTACTGTGTGCAGTTCTGGGCACCACGGTACAAAAAGGACATAGAACTGTTAGAGTGTCCAAAGGAGGGCTACAAAGATGATGAAGGGTCTAGAGAGGAAGGTTTATGAAGATCGGCTGAGGTCCCTTGGTTTGTTCAGCCCAGAGCAGAGCAGGCCGAGGGGAGGCCTCATGGCGGCCTGCAGCTCCCTCACGAGGGGAGCGGAGGGGCAGGCGCTGAGCTCTGCTCTCTGGGGACAGCGACAGGACCCGAGGGAACGGCATGGAGCTGGGACAGGGGAGGGTCAGGCTGGGGGTTAGGGAAAGGTTCTGCACCCAGAGGGTGGTCAGGCACTGGGACAGGCTCCCCAGGGCAGTGGTCACAGCACCGGGCCTGCTGGAGTTCAAGGAGTTTTTGGACAGTGCTCTCAGACATGTGGTCTGATTTTTGGGTGGTCCTGTGTGGAGCCAGGAGTTGGACTCAATGATTCTTGTGGGTCCCTTCCAACTCAGGGTATTCTGTGATTCTATAGAATCATTTAGGTTGGAAAAGACCTTCAAGATCACCAAGTCCAATAAGCAGCCTGACCTACTGAATCCCATCACTCAAGAAATGACGTTAAAAATAGCACATGCTTATGCCATATAATATATAACAGCTATTTCTTCTTCTTGTGAACTCTACCCATTTTGTTAAGAGACGTCAGAGGGAACAATTACATAGCAGGACTGAAACAGGAGTTTGAGAACTATGAAGAAGGTTGCTCTCTAGGCTGATCTGAAGGTATGTCACATCTACTGAAGAACAGCCAAAACAAATCAGTCAGAAGGGCACTGGCTCCTGCAAGCATGGCAGGGGCACGTGCTCATTACATTTTAACGTACAGGTGCAGTTTTTGATGTTGGAGTGAGAAGAGCTAGCTGATATTTTTATCTTCCAGCCACAATATTTATCTTGACTACTGGGCATAGCATTCTTGGGTTTCTTTTCCTTGGAAAAGGGAAGAGGAGCGGTGATGATTTATTAAATGCATCTGAGAGCGCCACGGGGTGAAGGCTGTCTGTTGCTGCTTCTCTTAAATGCTTCTCATTGTCTTAATGCCTCAGTCAATCAGAATATCATCTGAAATGATAAGAAATAAAAATCTAAAGCTTGTCCATTACAATCTTTGATGCCTTCTTAAAGATCAGATAGCAAAGCATAATTCAGTAGAAATGACATCAGATTATATTGCTTCCTGTCTGAAATTCTTTTTCTCTTGCTAGTGTTCAGGGAGGATTTCAAGATTGCTTGCAAAGGCATTGGCAAAATATCACGATGGTGGCATTCAGTGTTTGCTGCTGGGAACTGCAAGCACGTGTGGGGATTTGCAGCTTAAGAACAGAAGTAACAAGCTTTGGTCTGTAATAGCAATCTTCCTGTCTCTCTTTCCGTGAGAAGTTGCTGAAGGTAGTGCGGCACAGACCCTGAATGCTGTCTGCAGTTTAACAGCCAGACTGCTCATCTCACATCTTGTTATCTGAGCTTCCATTCCCTGTTTTGATCCAGTGATGCTCATAGCTGGGGTTTTACAGCTGAGCTTTAGTTGGTGTAGTGCATGAATTTTGATTACATTAGCTTGAAAGTGTCCCAAGATGCTGTCAAGGAAGAAGTGAAAAAGAAAGATTTGTTACATAAAAATGATGAGAGAGAAAAATAACCCCTGTCTTTCAAAGAAATTGCTTCCACAATTTCACTGAAATAGTTAAATTTGTTTTCTGTGGTAAGGAATATTGCAAATTTGGTAAAGACATGAGACTATCATTTAATGTGCCTTTGTACACTGTAAGCTACTATTCAGTAACTTAATTTCTATTTGAGGTTATCTTGAAAAGTAGATGTAGGCATTCAGTGTGAACCAAATTGATAAATGAAACTATATAAAGTAAGTCAACCGTGGCAAGCCTAAATTTCTGCATGTTATCACACAAAGCTAGGCTCATGTGCATCTGAAATGTCTGATTATTTTGTAGTACCTTAATGACTAACACTTCAAGGAGAACAGAACAGGTATGATTTAGCTGTACCTTATCTCCTCTGATTCTTTTGTGGGATGATGCTCGGTCATGACTCAAAATCTTTTTCAGAATGAAGCCAGGAGAGATGGTCATTCTCAGATTGGACCCTGGATCTCATTGTTTATGGAATATTTGTCTTAGTGTTCCAGTTTTATTACCTATTACACATGGGTAAAACAGTAGCACTTTTCCATAAACATTTGCAAAATGTTTATTCATATTGAATGGGACAAGAACACACAATGCAGATAAGTGTAACTATAGATCCAGCATATGCTACCTGTAGATTTGTGTGCTCTCAAAAAGAGATTAGGAAAAAAGGAAAATATTTTGATATCTTACTGAGGATTTGAAATACTTTAACATTTGCAGAGATGAATGAAAAGGTAATTTATATTTAAAAAGCTTCTCTTTGGAACGGAACAATGACAAGTGGAACCAGATGATTATGAACAGTAGAATTAAGTGAGGGGGTTAATAGAATTGTAGAAATTCTTTCACAGAGGAAAGTTACAGTGAGCATATAGCTAGACTTCACCGTGTCTGGAAAGGCAGGCTAAAAGACTTCGCATGGTCTTTCCTTTGGAATTTTGAAATAAGTCTTTCTTTTGTGCCTCTTTCTATCTGTTGGTACAGTATCTCATGTTATGATAAGACAGCCAATGGGTTCTCATTTTTTCCAAATGAAAAATGACACAGATTAACTGTGGATAGCAGAAATGAGAGGAAACCAGGAAAAAGTAACACTCAATCAAACTGTGATGTAATGGCAGACAGCAAATTATATAGGAGTTTTCCATGGGTTATGATACCAAAGAAGCCTTTGCAATTTTAATTTACAAGTAATATGGCATTAATTTGAGTATTAATTTGAGGGGTCTCGTCTCAGTGATTGTGTCACAGCTTGTTACATTCCATGCTGAACTTAACTAATTTAGCTAGCAATATCAAGTATGATTAAGATGGTTTACTCAGACTGTATGGGAGAAGGGTGCTTATCCTGTTCAAGCCAAATGCTAAAGCATTTTCTGAAAAAACAAACACATTTTTTTAAATTAGTAGCAGATTCATATAGCTATATTGGTATTCAGTGACAATCCCAGCAATAGGGACAGGTTATTTATTTTTAAGAAAACTGCCTTGACAAATTGTTTAAATTATATCTGATTGTAACCCGTGCTTATTTGCATCATGAATGAAAGCAGAAACATTCCAAATTTTGAACTATAGCAATGAGAGGGTTGTACATACTTCGGTGCATAGCAGCTCCAACAGAGGTATAAAATGAAGAAGCAAATCATACAAGGTAAACCCAACATTGCCACGTTTCTGTTAGTATGCCAATTTATTACAATGGATATATGTATATCAGAGTAAAGCTATTTTCAATCACCATTTGATGTCAACCTCATCTGAAGCTCACTAGTGCAATACAGTCATACACTGAAAAGAAGAGCATGTTGTTTTCATTTTTCTGGTATTTTTAATGCCGGATTTTGTTTACTGTGGTTTTGGATCAGTTGTGCAGGTCTTGGCATCTGGCCTTTCCTTGTTTTATATGGTAGCCTTGAATATCCAGCAAAAGGAGACTGTCATGATCTTTATTTCCTTCTTTGTTATTATGATTGTCACCAATAAAAAATGTTTTACTGTTACCTCTTGACCATTTTACACAGTAGATCAAGCTGAGTTAAGAGGTATAATTTATTTCAACTTCTTGAACTGTGGTGTGTTTTTGTTACTGACTATTTGCCAAAAAATATCCCATGGAAATTCTTTTATCTGATGACTGCAAAGTGCAGTGAGTTAGCAGTTAGTTATTTCCCTTTCTCTTAAAACAGTCATGTCAATGGTGTAACACCGGCCTGGTGGGAAGTTATCAAGCTGCAGTTCATGATGTAGCATAGGAAACCCTAGCAGCGTGCTGTGTGATAGTTTCATATTTTATTACAAGTATGATTTGATGAAAAGCTCACTAGTTGTATAGGCCAGTGCAGGCGATAGATGAAGTTTTGTGGCTTAAAACCATTGGATGGAAATGCTATCAAGCTGACCGTTTTGCCGTGTTCTGACCTAAAGTAGATCTAGAGGTTTTCTTTAATCCTGGTTCAGATGCTTTTGTGTATTTAATTTCCAGTCCAAAGGGCCTTTCCGTAATACGCAATGCTTCCTACGTATACCTTCTCAGAAGCAGCAAGCATATCTCGCTGTCAGTGAATGCTGTAAGCTACTTTTTTTTACAAGCATGGGAAAATATGAATGGATCATACTGTGCTAGTATGAGGCTTCACATGCTGTGTAGAAAGAATAATGATCACAGTACTTTTTTTCCATCATTTAATTGCTTGTGGACCTTAATATCTACTTTAATAAGAAATAAGTCTGACTTTTACTCCTGGCAAACCCATGCAAAGGTTATAGATCTGCTTTTATACTGGATGGCTAGCACATAAATCACATGGCTATGGCACAGAAGTCAATCTCTTGAGGCAACAATTGCTAATTATTTATCCTAAGGGAACAGGGTGGCTTAAGATTTGGACTCCAGTAACACAGTACAGAGCTTTTCGCCTCCTTCATTACCGGACTTGTTGAATCAGGGTAGTGCCCAAAAGTCATTACCATCTGAGATGGCTCTGGGCCTGTGTGAAATGAGTTATTGGGCTTTATCCAGGTTCTAGTGGGGAAATTCCTGTCCAAATCGCATAGCTATGGCTACAGCTGGCAAGGGTTGGAGTACTTACTGGCAGCCACAGCAGAGAGCTTGAGGACTGAATGTATATTAGGAGATGTGCTCTCTAGATAAGATTTTTATGCTCTTACATGGATCAATGCAGAGACGCTTAAATAGATGGTTTTCTTTTTGTGTCTGTGGGTACCACCATCTTGCAGACAGCATTATTTAAAAAACAAACAAAAAAACACAATATATCTCATCCTGAGGGTTACTTCACTGTGGCTGTGGAGTGAGGCTGTGTAACCAGTTTTCTATCATTAAAAAGAGAAATTGAATAACAGCAAAGGGGTTTGACACACAGGAAGGGGGAATTTAGTATTTAGATACTTAGTGCTAAGATTACCATGAAGTCTAGGAGGGATGGGAACCAAAAGTGAAGAATATTTCTAAGGCAGCTTATTTGTTGACATGGGGGCTAGTGGGGTTTTAGGCTAGACACATTAGTCATTCCTATAGTCATCCAAGCTAATGCTTCCATGTTACAGCACATTGCAATGTTTTCCTCACTCTCTTCCTGCTGGCTTCATGATCTTCCTAGTCTCACCTTTTGGTAAAGTTTGCCTTCAGATATGATAAAGAATCTCAGGCAAAGCACAGAAGCTACAGATAGACACTAACATTTGGAAGACAAACACACAGGCGTAGCTCTTCTGGGCACACAATTCCCTTTCTCAGTGGACATTCATAACAAAGGGCATCACAGCACAAATGAGCAGTTCCAGTCCTACAGAGGAAAATCTCTCACAAGCAGTACTCCAAATAGACTTAAGAGCCCTGGTGGACACCCACCTATTCTTGTGGTGGGAGGTACTTTGTCCATGCTCACGAACTTCAGTAGATAAGATGAGAAAAATCAACTAAATTTCATGTTGTATAGGTCTGAAGGTACAGACTCTGAACTGTTTAATTCCCTGGTGTAGCCAGTGAGTTTCTCAGCAGTGTGTAAGAACCTTGCTTCTGCTACCTGTTTTTCTGCAGTTGTTCTATGTTGTTCTCCGTTCAGTGGGGATGGGAAGCTGGCTATAAGCAGCAGCATAGGGTATAGCAGAGAAGCGGCCAAGTTCAAATGGGATAGAATCCCTTGCATTCAGGGCACTTGGAAATGGGTCCCTCAGAGAGCTTTTCAACACCAAAAGGGCTAGACAGAGCCAGGTCTGCATGAACTGGATGTGTTTTTTACAGCATGGCAGCAAAGGCAAGAAAGGCAAGTAGGCTGTTAGCCATCCCAACTGTGCATTTCACACCTGAAATCAGGAAGAACTTGTATCCAGACTCTGGAAAGCTCTTGTTATGATGGGATTCTTCCTACAAGTTACAGTTCTTGGAAGGGACTGCTGAAAATCTGCTCTGAAGTCGAGCAGACATAAGTTTCAGTGGGTGTCTCTTGAATTCCAACTGAGCAGGAGGAGATTTCCTAAGTGGTCCTCAGTCACCTGTTGGGTGAGACATCTGAATTTCAGAGGCAGGAGCCCATCTCTTTAGCTAGGACTCAAGAATTTAAGGGACGGAACAACAAGATAAAGCAAGAAGGATTTATCTTTATAGAAGATGAAAAAGGGCCTGAGAGTATCCTACTCATACCTTTTTAAATTGTATTTGATTTCATGCATTAGACACTGAACTGCAATGATTTTCCACTAGTTTTGACCTGGGCATGACCAGGAAACAAAATCTTAGGCTACATCCCCTATTTCAATCTCTTGGAAGTGTAAGTACGAATACCAACCAGCCTAAATCATACTAAGTTTTCTCGAACCAAACTATCTCTCTCAACAGCCACCTGTGGTTTTGGCAGTACTTCAGATTATAGTTCAGCAGCTCCCACCTGCCTCATTTTATCCAAGGATGCAAACGGGTCTAGAGATGTAAGCTGCTGTTTACAGCAAGTTCTGCAGAAGCTGTTCTTGATCCTATCCCTAATGAGCATTGGGCACAAACTGCATTGGGGCACAACTCTTATCTATTGAAAGAGGTAACAAACAACTAAATGCCTTCCTTATAATACATACAACTGTATGTTAAACTTTTTTTTTTATGTTTCGAAGTGTGGAATCCTTTCTTTTTTTAATGCTAGGTGTAAAACGCTTTCATTTTTGCATTCTTCCTTTGTTGAAGACAGACCCTGCTGGAATTGTAGATAAAGTGTTGAAGAAGCGCTTACACAGGGCACAGGATTTCACTCAGTTGCCTCGTGAGCTAAAAGGTCATTTTGTTGCTTTATGAGCTTGAAGTTTGAAAATTCTTGACAGGAATATTAATAATTGAATATTCCCCATCCAGTAGTAAGAAAGTAAATCTGATGGAAAGAACTTATTTAATCTCTAATCCTGTGACCCAGGGAGCAAACATCTCTTGATACTAATTTGCTGTATACAAGCTGCATTTTAAAATTTTATGTTGTGAGAAACAAACAGGGCATTTTCCCTTAAACACCTGCTGCATCTTAAGTTGCAGCTATGAGCAAATAAATATGCAATGCATCCTGAGTGAACTAAGCCACTGAGTTCTAATTTTGTCAAGATTTTAAAAGCATATTCAAGAGCCACTTGTGTCATGAATCCAATTAATATCTTGATGCTGGGTACAAGAGTTAAAAGCCCATAGTTTGTGTATGCTTCGTAATGAGTTTCCTGGTTTGACTTTCTGAAGAGGTGAGCTAATCAAAACCTCCAATTGGTTTCAGTGGGATGTATAGGTACTGAACAAATCAAAAGATCAGGCCCGATGAGTTTTGTATGTCACAGATGTTATAATCTGATATGGTGAATGATTGTATTTCATGTGCATCACCCTAATGCTAATATGCAAGGAATGCATGATCTTCAGAAAGCTAACATTTGTCAGAATACTATGTCTTTAAGTGTAAAGCCCCACTTTCCTCAGAGCTAATGAGTTTCAGCTTTTCCCCCAGTTTGCTAGGGACAGTTCACATGAAGAAAACTAGAGCATACCTGGCAGTTGTTGCCAGTGCCTCCCATATGCAAGGCTTTCCTGCCAGAGCTGGCAGAAGACAGCAGGACGTGAAGCTGGGAGGTAACGTGCATGCGTGCCCAGAAGCGTAGGCTAGGCTGCCTTAGTCCTTCTAAGGGCATGGGCTGCTTGATCAGCCCTGCTCATTCTCCAGTCTCTGCTTCAACGCCTTTCAGCTTGTTCTCAGTCGTTGCTTTCCATCTAAGCCCTTAAGTAGATGCTTGTTCCCATCACCTCTGCATGTTTGTCTACTCCATCTCTCCCTAGGGAGTTAAAGAGGATAGAGTTTTCTGTCAGCTCCACAATATATCAGTCCCAGTGATGGAGATAGGAGGAGGATTTTAATTAGAGCCAAACGTCATTGTATAATAACACCAATTGTTTCTGAATACTTAACAGTAAATGAAGAATTTCAAGGCTGCTCTTCAACTACTCTGTTGGAGACAGTGTTCATAAGGGAGCCTTTAGTAAGGATTCTTACAGGGAAGCAAGAGGAAAGTGAGAAACTGCCAGTTGAAGCTTTTCATGCTGATCTCATTTTGTCTTTGAGGCTTAAAATATTCACAAGCACTGAAAGCTGATATTTGAGTAGAACTGGGGCAGGGGGAAGAGCTAGTCTCTTAAACAGCTCCTAGCCCCTCACCAGCATCTCTAGCGCTACTGCATCAGGTCCATGTTTCAGTACTCTGATATTTTCAGGAGTAATCACTTCCATGGATTTCAGCATTTTTCATTCTAGGAAGTGTTCTTGCATTTGACTTAGTTTATAGATTTTTTTTAAAGAACATAAATAAACTATTTTTCCTTGTCTTGTAGTAGTGCTTGTACAACTCAGTGACAAAGTGCTGTTGAACTTGGAAGAACATCACTTTGTTAAATCTTTGCTAAATCGCATGTCCATGTTCTGCTCTACCTTGAGTACTGTAAATCCGGCTCTGTTTTAGTTTCAGTGAGTGTAGATGTGTGCCAAGTATAGAGACAAAGAAAGTGCAAAGGTGTAATCAAGGATCTGACCTATGTAGTGCAATAGGAGAAAAGCCACACTCCACAGTCTGAAAAGCACACCATCTCTCTGCAATGCTGCCAGCAGCAGAACTTGAACATCAGCACCTCTCATCTAGGGTCACTAAGGCCCAGTAAACCTCACACACCAGTGTGTATTTCAGAGGCATCTAGAGAAAACTGTTCTCTAGTGAATTCCTGGTTCAAATAGCTTTCTCAAATTTTCATGGGTAGGAATATTTTAAACCGTTCATTCTTGAAATCATGCCTTGAATTTTTTCTCTTCCCCCTTAATTTCTAGCCAGTTTTCTGGACAACATGCCCTTGAGAAGCTCCAGCAAGTTGAGCATGGAAAGCAGAAAAGATGGTGAGAGCACAGCACCTGCCCCTCCACAGAAGAAGCTGTCTTGTCAGTGCCATCACCATTGTCCAGAGGACTCTGTCAACAGCACCTGCAGGTTTGTGAAACATATTTGGTTGTAAAACCTGGGAAAACTTGTTTATGGTAGTTCTGCAGTCCCACGTTGGATGTCGCAGTTCTTGTTTGAACAAATGAGTTGTTTATACCTGTCTAAAAGTTAGATTTTTTTTTTAACCTAGATGCTAACTACACATCTATATTTTAATACTAGGGTATTCACATCTTCCAAGTTCTGGATGCTTGTATTAATTCTTTGCATATGAAAGGTAGGAGCTGGTCTTTAAGAGGTACACGATGCAGTTAATGAGAGGGGACTTAATGGAGATACATTGATGCATCTGTAAATGCTTATAAATTTATAATCACTCTTCATGAAGCACCGTTTATTGTAAGAAACCTGCTCTTGATATGTTTTTCACAACAGCTGAAATGTCTCTTGTAGGTCCTCAAGCCTTTGTTTTTTCTTGCTTCCAATGTAGAATAAAGGGTCCTCTCTTTGGAGGTGAAATGTTAAGTATTTTCTTAGAATAGCTGTATACTGTGTTTTTGTTTTATGCAGCAGCATTTGGTTAGAGTTATACAGAATTTCATTTGGGTCAGTCTGCTTCCCCAGGGGTCAGAAGTCAGACTTTCCTGCCTCCCTGGGAGAGGCATGTCCAGCTGTGCAGTCCTGTCACCCTTGAAGGCTCAGCTCTGTATTACACTGACACTGCCTGCACCAGGAGAGGAAACCAAGAATATCTGCAGTAGGAGCATGCTGCTCTTTCCCACCCCCAAATACAGTTCTTGCTGCAGGGTGCTCCTGCAGCACATGCCCTATTGCTGCTGAATGAGGGTAGTTGTCTACACGCATCTCATGCCAAATCAGGTGTTACGGTTTACCTTTGAAGCAAGGTAGGGATGAGCACTTGATCTGTTTCAACTTTTTAATCTGCTTACTTAAAACAAGTCAAATATGAGATACTCACCATCTGCTATAGTCTAGTAGAGCTGAGGGTCTGCAAGAAGCGTCAGAGCAGGCCACAGGACAAGCCAATGCGTATGCAGTTTTATCTGAGGTGAGACAGTCTAACGCTGTCAATATTGGCTAGCTCTTCACAGCAGCATGTTGAGATAGATGGAGAAATGCCTGAGCTTGCTGGAGACCGGATTGCTGTTGGGTTTGAGTGTTCAGTAGCCTGACTTAGTTCTGCTCTGTCTCCATTTTCACACTGAGGTATATCAAAGTTATTGATATATTTTATATTTAATATATATTGATATATTATAGCCATAAATACTACTTCCCTCTTCCTACAAACCCATGCTCAATCTAAACATTGGACCTAACTGCTCTCACAGGGCAGTCCATTTGAAGAGTTGTAAAAACCCTCTGAGATACCAATTTGCAGATCCCCTGCAGTGTGAATCAGCTGTTTCCTGTTCCTGCCCAGCCAGAGCCACTGCTTTCACACGTGGTGTCTTACATGCAGTAAACAGCGAAGGTGCAGATGACTCAAGTCCATGAATTGGAAAGCACAAGAGGATCCATGCTAAGGAACCCATTGAACAAGGTTTATACTTCATCTGGGTAGGCCTGAGGTTGCACATTGTTTCACAGACAGCACTTACATTATTATTTTTAATGTCAGCCAAAAGACACATTTATCCTTTAGCCTATCCTGTGCTGTCACCTGAAGGCTGCCCACCTTGCCCAACTAGCTATAGTTTGAATAGTTTAGAGAAATACAAGCCTAAGATTTTTAATTAATTGAAATTAAATACTTTACTTTCATGGTTTACCAGCAATACTCCTTTTCAGAGTAGTAAAAATTGCTGTGGTTCCCCATACCTTGGGGTGAGGGCTATAGCAGGGTCAAAGGAAAATAGCCACAGCATCCCTTGTTTTTCTTACATCTCCTTAACCTCTAGTCTAGTATTTTACTTCCTCAATTCCCTACTATTTAGATGGAATTAAGGGTGAAAAATTCAAAGGGAACTTGTATTGAGGAGGGAGTTTTAAGTCTAACATTAGCAAAGTAGTTTTTAGGCATCTGGTTAGCTGCCTGGGTTGAGACCAGCTTTCAGAAGATGTGACCAAGTCCGCTCAGGTAAGCGGGGATTATTAGTTTCCCCTGTGTTGGGAATAATTATACTAGTCTGTAACTTTCCTGTTAGCCTGACTATTGGCACAGTTTGAAAGCACTCAGGAATTCTCATTTAACATCACTATAAAGGCAACTTCACCACATTGAAGTTCAAGTAGTATCGGTTGTGCTATTTGTCTGAAGAATAAGTGAACTGTTCAGATTAAAAGTTATTGCATTAATTATCTTCCTCCCTCAGATGTAGTCACTAAAAGCTTTCTCCATTTTACAAAAAATCGAATCCTCTCAGCATCTCTGTCGGTCTGTTAAGACTTGAGCTGCACTTAGGCCTACAAGTCTCTCAGCTGCCTGAGCTCAGCAAAGCATCACGCTGTCCTCGCTGAAGCTCCCACTAAAGCAGGGAATCTTTGTGTGCCCAGGAGCAAGGGGGAGCTCCCGGAGTTGGATGGGAAGGCATTTCCAGGTGTGCTTTAATTAAACTTCTCAGAATAAGACGTATCCCTATCACAGTCACTGTTAGTGAATTTCTTATTAGAAGTAGTCTGCCATCCCACCTGAAGGTTTTAGTCTGCTACCACGAGTATCTATCAGGTTATAGATGCTGACTGTAGCAGCAGTGTCTTGAGAGTTTATATAAAAATGAGGCCATCTGGTGGCCATTTGAAATCTTTTCTATAACTGTGTTTTTAGAAGTTTAAAGTCAATATTCTTAAGCCACAGGTGTATCAGATCTTTAACAGCCTGCTGTGTTCCCATATAGAATTCTGCTCTCTTTGTACTTCTACAGCTTAAGTGCAATAATACTTTAGGAAGCTATCAATAACACCACAGCTTCAAATTCATATTCTTTTCTATACCAACAGCAAATCAGTATCTTGTTTGAAGAATATGCTTTAGGGTGAGATAGTCCACAAGCACACCAAGCTCTAGAAGACCCATTACAGGGATAGTTCATCAGGAAGAAGGCTGGTGGCAGGCACCAGTAAGGGGGCTGCTCTGCCTGGTGGACCAAGCCATGAGCAGAGGGTGATGCTAGGGCTAGCCATGCCCTCACCCACCATTACCCTTCCCCCCCAGGGTATCTGAACATGGCAGATGGCTTGGGGTCCCTTGATGGTCACAGCAAGTGGTCAGCCAGCTCCAGGCAGGAACAGCAGTAGATAGGGCTGGAGATGGGCACTCTTGTACTATGTAGCTTGGACCTGAGCTTAAATAGAGCTCCTGGGCAAGGGCATGGGGAGGAGGTGGGGGGAGTCCCAAGGGGGGCCGCTCAGGGTAATTAAAGCTCATTAGTGCACTCCGGGCACTATTATTATTAAGATTTTTGTAAAGAGTTCACAGTCCTCTGTTTGAAGGGTATGTTAACCTGCTGCAGTGTGTTGAAACTTCCTTCTTTAAGAACATCTGTACAATTCATAAAAGGCTTTCAATAAAGAAGCTCAAAGCATCTCTGAAGACAACCAGGGCTTCGTTTTACTGTTCCATTTCAAATTTTGCATGTACAAAATGAGCGCATGGGCAGTTGTGTCTAATCGTAATTAATTGCATATTTTTAAAAGTAGTGTTAGATTTAATTGGTTGTGACTGTAATGGGATTGCAATAAAGACAGAGGCTGATTAGGTACCTAGTTGTATTCTTTTTCCATTCACAAATAAATGCTGACAGTTTTAGAGATCAGGCTGATAGAGTTTAATTTCTTACGGCTTCTGCCCAACTGTGTCTTGAGGTAGCTTTGGTTATCTAATGCAATAAAATAATTAAGCTGCTTCTCCAGCATTACCAGAGATGATAATTCACTTGACTGATTTTATTTTCGTTGTCATGTTCTCCAGATGATGGGATTGAATTTTCACTGTAATTTGGTGTGTAGAAGGATGAAGATTTCAAGAGTGGGCCAAAGCACTGAGTTCAAGCCCTCTTTCTTTTGATCAGCTTTAATTTTTAGGGTAAAGTTGTACACTTTCTAATAAAGGAACCAGGATGAGATGATGCCTTTCAATTTGATTCCATTTAACTTTATTTTTTAATGTAAGCCTTTATATAGGGCTGCATAGGAGGCAGTTAAGCCCACTTTGATGGTTAAAAATAAAAAACAAAAGTCAACAAGTCCTTGCAAGCTCCACACTTTCCTCTGCCAGGGCCATACGTCTTATCCATGACTCAGCAGGTGACTTCTCTCCAAGTGTTTAAACTTAAAGGCCAAATCTCCACCCCACGCTTTCCAGCCATGCTGCAGAAATGACTTGTTTTTGGTTTTGCTCAAGGGTTGCCCATACAGGCTTTTAATATATACCTTATGCTAAATAGTAATACAAGTCCTGTCTCCCTGTACAGAGACCTGTTGTATTATTCTCCAATATTTTCTTTTACCATGTGGGACTACTTTAGTGTTATTGTGCTGGAATACCTAAGACTTCCCTTGAGTATCACATTTACTTGAACCAAGAAAGCATTCCAAAATAGCATATATCCATCTTAAGGCTGCCCTAGCATTAAAAAAGAAGCCATGTCATAGAAATTCAACCACGATGTAAACAAAAAGAATTGGGCTGTGTTTAAATGTTGGGAGGCAAAAGAAATAAATAAAAAGGGAAAAGTAATAGAGGAAAATGAGCAGCTTTATTTTGAGTGTTTCCTTCTTAATAGTTGTCACATCTACTGAAATGGATTTTGCCCAAAGGTGCCATGCATGGCAGAGCGTGGTAGGACAGGCAGCACCATCTTGAAGACTACTGGGGCCAGAAGCTTCATCCTGCTCTAACCCAGCTTCTTTGCTTTGTTACATCTGCATGTCTCTCCTTGCCTTCAGTGTAGCTGTGCAAACATGTAAAGGTGCATCTGGCTCGACAACTGTGCAATGCTCTTCTCACTTGGTTTCATGTTACTTCCCTGATGCACAGCCACTAGCTGTATTATTTTTTTCCTGGCAAATTAGCCTGTATTGAACACATTTACGAGGGCTCTTTGTTTTCTGGACAGTATCCAGAGACAATGTTTTGCTAAATTTGGCTTTCATTGTCTTCCTTAAGTGAAGGATGTGACAAAACATGTGAATTAGATGCAGATTAGGAGTCAGACAGTTTTTGAATTAGGTTATTTCAGCCAACCTTTACAGAAGTATACGAACTTCCCAGTTTCTGGAGATAAAATAGTTTAACATTTTTAAATCATCTTTTAAAAACAATGCAGAAATTTGTCCTGTTGTTTTGGATGGAAATGAAGACAGTGTAATTCTTTCTGATATCAAAACCAGAAATATGAAGAGGAAGGGTGGACGAAAATAACAACACCCATATGGACTCAATTGCAAATAAAATTAAAGATAAGGAATCTTTTCATCAGGTTATTTAACCCATCTGCTTGCCATAGGCACTGAATGAAGGAACGATGTTGCTTTTCCAAGCTGTATATTGCCATACCTGGCTGTGTCACACATATAGAGAGCAGGACAGGAAATGATCAGCAGTCAAGTTTTGGTAGCTAAGGTATTGCATCTTCTGTGAGAAATGGCTGTTGGCCAGTAAGGACATCTGCATGAGCAGCTGCGGAGCTGTTGGCCTCTGTTCCTCTCTTCTAACATTTAGTAAAGGTCTAAGCTAAGATCGCTTCTTTCATTTGGGTAATCTGTAATTGTAGCAGCACCTTCTACATCAGTGTGTGCCAGTGTTTCTGTTATAAGTTCCCTCTATTTGCCTGGCATGTGTCTTGGCTGTAAAAATTCACTCTTGGCTGTAAAAATTGGCTCTTGGCAAATACGTGACATACCAAATCTGTGCTTATTAGTGATCACATCCAACATGTATTTAATCGCTCTCCTGCATCATACCCCAATAAGATAATGCTTTAGTGGAGGAGGATAGTGGATTGTACCTGGATGTCTTCAATAGCCTCAGGTTGAATTCCTTCTTTACTCACCAATCACAGATTCTCAGTCAAATTACACAAAATTCAAATTACACAGTTTAAGAAAATAATAATTCTGCATGGGGAAAAAAAAAAAAGCCAGGAAGTAGAGAATAGATTTTTATTATTTCTTTGTACGTCAGCCATGCACTCATGTTTCTGTTTGTGCTGTCACCAAAATAAACATGAAATTAGAGATGATACAGACTTAGCAGAATTATTCCTAACTTGTTAGAATAGTAAACCCACTTCCATTTCTACCACGGGCAAGTATGAGGTAAGGCAGTCAATAAAACAGCAGGGGTGCTCTGTGTACTTTCTGTGCAGTGTGTAGTTCGTTTGACAGCCTGTGAAGCAGAAGAGCTTGGGGTGGGAAGGCAGGTAAGAGAGACTTCTTTCTTTTCAGAAAAGTCACCTCTACGTCTTGCTCAAATGAGAAATCTTCAATAAAATAAAGAATTCTCATGTTGCATGAACACTTTTTTTTTCTTAGAGGTAGAAACAACTTGTACCAATATTTATTCTGCTCAGCATTGCTATTTTAATTGTCTGACGCTGTCTGTCATTACTCCATTGTTGTCTGTAAAGAAAGTGGCTTACCCTTACGGTCGGAGCTGTATAACTTTTCCATTTTGCTCTGTCCAGTCTAATTTTGTTTGTCTTTTTAAGTCTGGAGTAAAATTGTCAGAGGGACTAAAGTGCTTGAGGATCCTAATTCCAATTTTCTGAAATGCGCTAAGTATCAGAGTCCCCTGGCAAGGAAGAAAAAGTGAAATAAAACTGCTGACTTTCCCACTTCTTTTTTCAAACAATTTGACTTTTTCTTCCACTGCTTTCTTTCAGTGAACTGAACATTTTATTTATTTATTTATTTATCTTGCTGTGGACTGCTAGCCGTGGAGTTCATTTTTGTGTTTCACTTGATTGCAATTTATTGTTTTGTTGCTCTGTCCCCTGGGTTAAACTTACTCATTACTTTGAATCAAAGGCACCATGCAAACAAATAAAATCTAATCTAATCTAATATTCGACTCTAATGGATTCCTTACAGTCTCTCTTCTTGGCAATCCTATCATTCCTATCTTAAGCTTCAGCAATGAAATCAAGGTGGCTGTTGCCCAGAAGGGTTGCTGTCTCCTTTGCCTTGCTCAGGCACAGTGTCGGAGAAAGGTAGAAGTCCTCACTCGCCTCTCTGAGAAAGCAATTTGTAACGTACAGCTGGTTACTTTTCAAATCCAGAAGTCAATAACCAGTGATAAATTATGATTTGAAGTAATAAGCTTACTGTGGCTAGACCCTGCACCACTAATATAAAAATACGCCACAGCACATGTTTGTCATGATCCTCTCCAGCGTATGTCTATCTGTAGCTAATACTTACAAATTGTGCTTCTCTATCCAAAGTGTAACAGCTCCTCTCGATTCCTACATCTTCGCTGCCTTTTCTGTTGCTGCTCTGTAAGACTGACCTTTCCTTCTAGCAAGGAGCAAATCACCTGAAATTTTGCTGTGCTTAAATTTTCTAATTATTATTTTTTTTTCTTTTTATTTCCTTTTTTAAACTGAGTTTGTTTCTTCTCCTCAGAAAAATACTCACTGAGCATAATAGCCGGTCTTCTTTTCCTGGGAAAATAAAGGAGTAATTTATGTGACTTAAATATCTTGGATTAAAGAGTTCTTTTATTACTGTCATTATAATTTTGGATCCTCTTCCTGCAAATCAGTCACTGTGTTTCTTGCACACGTTACGTACCCCCACAGTGCTTACAAATTAATGCATAGCAGTCTCAGTAAAATGCAGCCCCCCTTTCCTGCCCTCCTCTTGCTTTCCATAGCATGGAGGCATTTGACCTTCATAAAGGAAGGACATTTATCACCAGCACCATCTAGCCATCTGTTAGTATACTTGTCCTTTGTGGTGCATGGTCATGTAAACAGGAGCATTATGGATCACTTCAGGCTTATAACCCAAGTAAACAGTTATGAAGGGTGTTGATGATAACTCAAGGACTCATACACACGAGTGTTGCAGTTTGTAATATGGCTAAAACGGGAATCACAAATCACTCTTAATAATATTTTATGCTGAGTATCTCAAAAATGATTCTCTCTCCAGGTGCCTGCCGCGGTGCAGATAGCCATGCCTTGCTGCCACGCAGAGGGCAGACCTGTGAGCACTGACACTCGTGTTTATGCAGGTCTCCAAAGCCTTCACCCTCTAATGGCTGCAGGCATTTGCAGAGAATTCCGATGTTTGTTAATGGGCTTTGTAGCTGTGAAATGTTGGAAAGGTAAGTATGGTGGCGGCAATCTGCAGTGCTGTCAGCTGTCCTGCACTGTAACTACAGGTTACTGCGGGTGTCTGAGTCTTCCAGCTTGCCTTTTTCCACAAGTGCAATAGTGCTTCAGCTCTTTGTATTTCATGATACTGTTAGAGGAAATACATTGTTAACGGCAGATTTTCCTTGCAAGGAAAAATGATGAAGTTTGTATTTAGCGGCACATTTTTACTTCAGAACCTTTTCATGATTCTTTCTTCCCAATCCTCAGCACTGATGGCTACTGCTTCACCATCATAGAAGAAGATGAGTCCGGTGGACATTTAGTCACCAAGGGATGTCTAGGATTAGAGGGCTCGGACTTCCAGTGTCGGGTAAGAAAGCTTCAGTTGCCTAGGTATTGCTTGGCTTTTCGATGGCTTTCAGTTGAAGTGCAGTCAACAGACATTACTATGGCTGTGCTTTACACTTTTGTTAATTTGGCAGAAAGCTGCTCCGCATCAATTGCTGCGGGGATTGCATTTGCATCCCAGAATGGTTTATGGTGGTGGCATTATAGCTGCTCTTTACAGTAACTTAAGTTTTTGTTTTTATCGCTGCTGTTTCAAGGAATACCATTGCTCAGAGGAAGTTTGAATTTAGAGAAATGCAGTCTAATTCTTCAAGTCTCCATGGTAAAGTTAGTCAGGATATTATTTTATGGACCACAGCAACCTTTATGTCTTACATGCAGTTCCGGCTGTCTTTTGGATTTCTGATGCTGGAAATTCGCTTTAAGTTGATGATGCCCTGTCTGAGAGCAAGTCTTGCAGTGGGACTGGAAAGGGGTACAGGCAGTGGAACAAGATGGATATGAAGTGTTTAACTCTTCCAAAGTTGACCTTAAATGGTTTGACATGAGTACAGGAACAATCTAGCCATGGCTGAATCATGGTCGGTGAAAAGTATTTTGCCCAGCTTCCCACAAGAGCAGAAGCGGCACATAAATGAGTCCACACAGCAGCTCAGCAATTCCTGTGTTACTCTAGCTAAACTATTTTCACAATATGCTAAGTTATTTTTATAATATAATTCAAACCGATGCACATAGGAGACTTTCAGATTTCTGTCTTGCAACAGTAGTCGCAACAGATCCCTTTTGCAGCACTAGGGCACCAAGAGAAATATGTAAGGGGTGAATTTATCTCTTAATTATTTATATGAAGTCTTTTTAGTTCCACTTGGTGGCACATATCCTTACGCCACACAGCCTAGGAAGCTGTAATACTCTGCAAACCAGCACCTAAGCACACCATTCTCTCCAGTGCCAGAATGATGGTGTCTATTCACAACACAGATAATTACATGGCATTCTATGAAACTGTATTTCAGGACACTCCTATTCCTCACCAAAGAAGATCTATTGAATGTTGCACAGGCCAAGATTACTGTAACAAACATCTTCACCCAACGCTGCCACCGCTGAAAAATCGAGGTAAGGGGAAAGTAAACCAGTCCCCAAATGATCTTTTCCTGCTGCTGTCTTGGGAAGAAACAAAGCCAAAACCAAAGCACTTCCCTCCAGGTGCACATGATTAGGGAGATAAACCTCATTAAAAATTGTAGCTGAGTTTCTTGAGGTGGAGAGCGGTGCCTTGACCTGTAATTTCTGCTGCTTGCTATTACTCATGTTGCACACATGCGATGAGCACCATATGCGTTGGGGTCACACAATATTGTCATAGACCCGCCGACTGTCAGTGGTCATCCTGAAAACTGAGGTTACTTGTGGCAGAGGATGGCTCTTGCTCTGTATGTTTTTAGCATGATAACAAAATTGATTCCTGAATCCTCTGCCTGTTCATAACTTCACACACATCTGGGATGAGATCTCTAGGAGTTAATCAGACATTTCAAGGTAGCTGAAGTCCATTAAGCTTTTCTTATTTAAAGGATCTGAGATTTAAAAAAAAAAAAATGTTATTAAGAACAAATGGAAGTATACTAACTTCAAGTAGATTCTGGGGCAAGCCTAAGTCAGGTTTTTTTTTTTTTTCTTTCTTTCTTGTTGTTCTGTAATTTCTAAATGTTGGTAAAACTGCTTTGGGTGGATGTTGCATGATCCATTTCACAAAATACTCTTTGTTAAGTGTAACGTTCCTTCATGATAAACTCTTGGCATTGGCAACGGTGGCCCTGATTTTTGTTGGTCAGCATTGAGTTTAGTCTGGAGATTCAGTTCAAGGTTGCAGGAGAATTTGTAATTGTAGCATTCTGAGTTGGAAATCCAAATTGGTGTGCAGATGCATTCTTAATTATGCAAGCAGCAAATACTTGCACAAATTCATGCTCAGAGGAAGCCTTCTCTTATATAAGCTGTTCCCTTCATGCCTATGAAATTCTGCACAGATGGGCTGCAGAATAAGGCCTGTGGAGGGTAGTATGTAAATATTTCACTCTTTACTAGCAAGCCATTAAGTCAGTGAAACCTCATAAAATTTTGACTTCCAACATAAGAGTTATGTACTATATATATATTATTTATTTTTTTCATTTAAAAAATATTTCTGGACTGAGAGAGAAGCTCCACAAGGAAGTTGGTATTTGTTCACACTTACTTAGTGTATTGATATCATTTCAGTTTGGAAGACAATTTCTTCTTGTTCCTGACTGAGTTGGTTCTGTGTTAAATTACTTAAAAATACTGAACCAGTGCCTAACACTAGACATATGCCTTATTAAGATTTTAGATATTTGGCTATACCACTTGCTGCTTATACAGAAAACAGTAAAACAACCTTTTGCTAGTGGCAGAAGTTGTTTGGATCAAAATTGGCTTCGCTTTGTGTGTATATGGGGTAAATAAAGCATTGTTTGAGCTCAGTGGTGGCAGACCCATTAAATAGCAGAGGGAATATTTGTTGAAAGAATAATTTCATAGAGTTGGAACAGGATTCTAGCTGCTTTATGTTGCACATTGTCTGCTTTATCATGGCAAAGAAAAGGCAATGTGTTCACTCAACATACTCTGAAGATTATTTTTTTTTTTGAGGTGAGCTGTGCACTGCTGGTATGCTGATAGTACGTCGTGGAAATATATTTCCGATATTGCTTTGTTAGATGTGGCTGAGCAGGGCTGAAGACAGCACCTTTATTAAAGCCTTAATCAAGTATGTCATTCTTAGTGTCAGACTTGTTTTAATTTGCCATTGCTCAATTCTAGTTTTAAAGCTCGGAGAAAAGCCATAGCTGGAATTGCAGGATGCTCAGTGCAGCCATGTACAAATACTGTGTGCCCACTGTTGCTGTTGTTCAGTACTATGACTGTGATCATTGTGTCCTCTGAAAACATTTAGATTTGTCTATAATTGAGTGAGAGCTGTTAGACGTGTCCATCAAATTTAACGTAGGCTAGAAGTACAAGAAAGAGGAGATTAACCTAAAAACAAGCTTCTAGGAACAACCTCCTGACCTCCAGGATTCCGTGAAAAATATGTATGTTACTCAGCATTTAAAAAACAAACAGAAATTTGGCTTCTGAACTTAGATCCAAAGTCATATCTCATGGGAAACACAGCCTAGGGAGATCGTCCAGCTGCAGGTCAGAGGTTGCTGAACTGCAAATTAACCCGCACACCAAGGTAGCATCTACAAAGGCAAGCAGCTTATGTCCTGAAAGTGTTTTTCCAGACCTGGCATGTGCTGAAAGGCAGTTTTATCCTCTCGCCATGAAAAGAAAGGAGGACCATGCGCATGAGGGTGGGAACTGGAAGAGTTAACACTGCTCAAAGTAAGGTTTTCTTATGCAAGACAGAAGAAGGTAACAACAGCTGACTTTACGTTTGAGCCCGTCTCAGTACAGAACTAGCAGGATAAAATACCCCAGAGATAACACGAAATCCTCGTCCCAGCTATGTGTGTGTGTTGTTAAGGAAATGATAATCATAGCTGGGTTTGATATAACACCTCTGCTTTAAACAATAGAAGGATATTCCTGGAAATCCCAGCAAAAGTGCAGGCTGAGACCAGTCGAAAGGAGAAATATATCTTTACTGATTTAGAGCCTATATAAGTAGAAGTGGTGGTGCCACCGTGTCTGGCTCCCTGCCTGTAGAGCCAGTGATGAATGGGCAAGGGAACGATTGGAGGAACGACGGGGTTTGATGTGTGCATACAGTCTCCACGCCTCAGATTTCACTGCAGTTTTTACTCGGATAATCTTAACACTGGGAGCTGGGGGGGACTGGGGAGGGAGGGGAATTTTTGATATGCTGACTTCTCCCTTCAACCTGCTGTGTGGCATTTCAATGCGTGCATCAGCAGTGCCCCGTGGATGGCTGGTGCAGTGAGGTGAATGTGAGGTGGAGAGGGGAGAAATCATGGCAAAATGACTGATTGGTAGGCTGTATTACTGAAGATCCTTCTTTTGTGCCAATCACTACTGACACCTACACACATCCCTGTTTTCTTACAACCTAAAACTGGTATGTGCTGCGTGCTGGGCTTTGCTGTTATGTACGAGCCAAGGTACGTGAGGAAGCTTCCTGAACCTACTGATTTTTTGTTTTGTGCTCCCCTCGCCACGCTCCTGGCCATAGCTCGCTGCTGCCTCCTTGGAAGCTGCTGCTTATTCTCATAACCACACTTCTTGCAATGTTGCAGTTGCCAAGGAACATCCAAACGCAAAGCACAGCACCAGACTTCTTAAAGAGCAGAGCATCTCCGTCACCCACTCCCTGGTACCCATCCCAGTGGTGAAGTGGACTCATGGCTGAGCTGCTCTGTCCCTCTGCCTGGAGGTGATCCCAGGTGCCTAAAACAGTGCAGGGAAAGGGGTATTTGTCCTGCTGCTCCCTGGGGAGGAGCAGCGTGATCTGGAGGAGGAGAGAGAGGTGGTCTCCAGCAGCACCAACCTGCCTCAGTTCAGCAGTGATGTGCACAGGGAGCCATCACCTACAGACACACCGACACCTTCCTTCCTGTCTTGCCTGCTTTCCTGGCACTTGCTTCATACAACTGCATACTGAAAAATTCTGCAGTGTTGGTCTCCAGTTTGTTTAAGAGCTAAACAGCACTTCCAAAATGCCTTCCGGCCTTGGGGAAGATCAAACCACATTTGTTAAGCTGTCAGAATGGGAGAAGCCCATTAGAAACATCCAGTGTTTGGATCATTTTAAATTATCATAATGTGATTAAGATCTGACGTTTTATCATCCCTCTCCCAAATGTACATACTCAGCCACACACAGGCAGCATCAACGGCATTGGCACATCTCAAGTCCTGGTAGTGCAGTGCTACCACTCCACACACCTCTGTAAATCCCTGGTTATCTTCTTCTCAGCTGATGGGCTGCAACATCTTGAACTGTTACAAACCACACATTTTAGAGGGAAATATCTGGCAGACCCTGGCTGCTTAGAGCACAAAATAGAACCCTTAGTCCTCCTCAGCAGCCCTTGCCTCCAGAGGAGAGGGCTGGATTTCCCCAGTGGGCTCTCAGTTTCGTCTTGCAGCACGCTCTGCGTGCCAGGCCAGTAGAAATCTGCCACTGCAGTGGGAATGATGGGCTCCAGTGTTTTCCTGATAGACATCGTGTCAGTGTCCCCTTTCAAAGGCATTGGCCATGGCTTGAGTGTTTACATTGTTAATGCTCTGGGAGCGGGTAGTGGCAGGTTAAAACACGACCAGCACGATCAAAAGGTGCGCTGGGAGGTAATCGCTGTTTGTAGCAGGGAGGCGAAGGGAAGAGATAGTTTGGGGGCAAAAACAGAGGGAGAAACTGGATCTTGAAAATACAAGAGCCTGACGGTAAACCAAGAGTCCCTCAGGAATCTCCTCGTCTCATTACCCTTGTAAATCAGAAATGCAATAGCGCTATTCTAGGATAAGTAGATGAGGATAGGTTTCTTGCATTTTACGTTGCGTTTGGCATTAGCATGGAAGATGCAAGAAGCCATGGTGTAGCTGGGATCGCTTCAGGAAACTTACACCTCATTTGCAATATTCCAGGTAGCAACTTTGTGAGAGTGGTGTGTGTGTGTGTACATGCTAAAATGTAATTTTGAGACTTTGGAGGCTTTAAAGTAAAGTAGTGCTAGATATCTTTGTTTTTCAGCAGGGGTGCATGGATGAAGGTCAGATGCGCTTGTCTGAGTATAGAGTACAAATTTAGGGATTAACGGTACATTTTAAAACACAGTAATAGTTTTCCGTGCAAAGATTGACTGAAACATCTTAGTAGATTTTGTGCAATGATGTTTCCTCAAATTATTTCACGTGGTTCAGCTTCAAAGTGTTTTACAGAGTAACTGCTGCAAGGGTAGTTTTGCCCCCAGTATAAGACTTGCTGGCGTACAGAGCTGCTGTGGAATGAATGGGGGAAAAATTACCACTTAAGTGTTTAAAATGGGATCAGAGAGATGGATTATTCTGCAGTGATGGAAACTCATCTTCAAGGCCTCTAGTGGCTTGCATTCTCAGGGGGTGGATGGTCTGCTCTGTTTCCTTGCTAGGATAAAGGCGATCATTCATTTGTTATATTAACTGCTTGGTAGGACACTAGTTAATAAGAGTGGTTTAAGATAGAGGCAGTACTTTTTGCACGTCCTTGCTGATCACATGGGTTAAGATACAGAGCGAGATGTCCTGGTTTGCTTTCCCTGGTTGATTTTTCATTTGGAGCCAAACAGGGCATTGCAAATGCATGCTTTGCTGGAGTGGGGCCTGCACCATCACAGGCTCCTGAGGGTGCCGCTTCTGCCCTGTTCAGTGAGGGGAAGTGCACACAAAACCCCAATGAAATCTAAGGGTGTCTTGCACAGTGCTGTAGTAGCATCACAGAATTGCAGAATCACAAAATGGTTTGGGTTGGAAAAGACCTTAATGATCATCTAGCACCAACCCGCATGCCATGGGCCTCCCACCAGACCACGTTGCCCAAAGCCCCATCCAACCTGGCCTTGAACACTTCTAGGGATGGGGTATCCACAACTTCAACAATCTTGTGCTCGGTGTGTGTGTCTTTTGATACTGACTTTACATCCAAATTTTCCCACTCCTTGCCCCTTGCTGTTCTGCTTTCAACCACAGACTTTGCTGAAGGAAACATTCACCACAAGGCTCTGCTGATCTCGGTGACTGTCTGCAGTATACTTCTGGTGCTTATCATCATATTCTGCTACTTCAGGTAAATAATCAATACTTTACCAGCTAGTTAGCATTCTTCCCAACTTTTATCTTTTTATAGACTCAAGAATTTGGAAACTTTTAGATGGACCTTAGGGAAAAAAGAAAGCTGTAATTTTTTGATGAGGAAAAAATGTGTTCACATTTGTCACAGGCATACCTATGTGATATATTTCACATATAATCCTTCACTCAACATCCTTAAAAGCCCTTCAGGATGAAGCACAGCCTTTACTGAAGGTGAGAAAGCCACAGGACAAAGTTTGTACAGGACAAATAGAACACTTCTCAATATGTTTGTGTTGAGGAACTGGTCATAAAAAGAGGGGGGTACAGGAATGTATGTCTAGAATGTTACCATAACCTACACACATTACGTTTAAGTAATTCCTTGAAATTTTTAAATACTCAGGGATCCCATGACCATATCTGCTTTTGCTTCTAAAAGCCCCACTGCAGGCAGTATGATAAAATTGAGTATTTACTTGGTCTGTGTATTAAGCTTATTTAAGTTTCCGAAAGAAAAGCACCTGATTGCTTTGCAAACTCCTAGTAGATTGCACAGTCTTCGAGTTTTATACTTAAAATTTTGTTGATGAAAACAGTTTGCTGTAAATAAAACTGGAAATATCACTCAGTGAGTCCAGCATATTTTTCAGGGAAGCTGAGGAAGCAAAGTGCCTACAAATGAAGGAAACGTGGAGAATAATGCACATTACTCATTGTCCCCGTGTTCGTTGTATTCAAAGCTAATTTCAGTGTCATACAAAATGGCAGGTACAAACGGCAAGAGGCGAGGCCTCGCTACAGCATTGGGCTGGAGCAGGATGAGACCTACATTCCCCCTGGAGAGTCCCTGAAGGATCTGATTGAGCAGTCTCAGAGCTCAGGCAGTGGCTCCGGGCTCCCTCTCCTGGTAAGGAAGCAGTATTATTTGAATGTCAGTCTAAAAGGCAAAAAGTAGAAGACAAAATGTTGCACAAGAAATGATACTTGTGTCTGAAAGGAGGTAATGTGTCGCTGTTTATTGTTTATTTTTTATTATTATTTTATTTATATTCTCCCAGAATTGATGATGATTTAATCTTCAGAATGAAGATATTTTTTTTTTTCTATGTAGGCTAAGCCAAAAAGTTTTTCTTTTATTTTTCTTCCCCTAAATTCGGCTCAATTCTTAATTTAGATACCATAGGGAAAATAGAGACCAATAAAGCCCACAAAATTTATCAGGATTTATCCCAGTGCAAAGGACAGCGTCTGGCCTGCAGTCTTATTTTCTTGCTTTTTATGTGCAACACACAATAGCATTTCCAACACTGACATGTAGGCTTTATGTGAAAGGAACTGCAATTCATCAAACGTGGAACCTTTTTATGTGCAAACTTCACTTTGCATTCAGAAGTCAAGAGCGAATTATTTTTCCTTGTACTGAGGTAATCTCAAAGGTTAAAGGCATGGGGATGGAGTGTACTTTATCATTATTTCTGAACTGACTCCAAGATGACTGAACCCCCTGAGCTCACATGCTGAAAAGGCAGTGGTTTTACATTCTGTAGCAAAACAGTTCTGTCCAACACTTTGTCTTCTTGAGGGCCATCGTTGCTTTTTAGCACTAAAGAAAAAAAAAAAAGACATTAATTAGACTTCATTTTCATTTTTTCATGAATTATATGTATCCCCCCGCACCCCTTTCTACCAAACCTGTTAGTTTGTAGTGAACCTATTCTGCTGATGTTGTCCAGTTTCCAAGTACTGCCTATCTTTTTTTGTTTGTTTGTTTTTTCCCCTCGGATCTTATTTTTTATACCTTAAAAAGAAAATAAATGGGAAGCTTTGTAATTCCTTGGAATGAGGAAATGAGTGGCTGGCTAAAAGTTCAGTTTGCTTTAGCAGGAGTAAGAACTTATAGCCTCACTTTAGACAAGTGCTAACTTCTTTTGAAATCCAATTTTGTGACAATTAACATAGCTGTTGAAAAAAGCCAAGCTGACAAGTAGACATTGTGACTGGTTCTGAGCATGGAAAAGGCATGGTCTTTTTTCTCCTTTGAGTGAAATTATTTACATTTAGGCTTTATTTTTTTATTTTCCATTATTTACATTTAGGCTTTAAGAAAGCTCTGTCATACCCCGTACCTACATCCCTTTAGCAGCCATGGAAAGGGATGGATCCTGCTTATGATGAAGAACCATTTGTAATGAGAGTGTCCAATTTATTCAACTGTGAGGGTCTCTTAATATTTTTATCTTGCTTTTTGCATGCCTTCCACATCAAGGTCTTGCTCTGTGCTTGGTGCTCCTGAGATGGTTCAAGATGGGACCTGTTGGTCTTACTAGTGTCCCTAGCTCTCTCCCAGCCTATGAAAGTGTATACATTTTCTCCAGATTTTCCCTTTAAATAGTGATTTTCTGTGGAAGAGAAGAAAAACGAGAGCTGTAATGAATCTTGCACATGGTAATAAAGGTTTGCTGCATTTCCCAGACAGCTACAACCACTACAGGCTCACTGGAAATGCACGGATTAATACCTCTGGGCCCATGCCTTGAAATAAGTGGATAGAAAGTGCCTGGCAATAATGCTCTAGACTTTATTGTGAAAGAATTTGTTTTCAACTGCTTTATTTCTTATTCAAAGAACGAAACATCCAAATTTATTATTTCAGAAAAGCAAGCTGCAAATTTATTACAAAATGTTAGGTTATGATAAACAGTAATGTCTTCCTTCTGTGCAGAGCATTTATTCCAATGAGTGCAGCTATTACTCCAAAACTAAGCATTAACCAAGATTTTATCAATACTTTGACATTCAGGAAGCATTCTTTTTGTCAGAGGCTGTTTGTACCTCTGACAGAAAAATTTGCTGCAGGTCAAATGCTGCCAATCAAATTTTAAACAGGGTGAAAAAAACATGAAAGTTTAAGTAAAAAGCTTTGAGCCAACAGGCTGGGGTGCACAATCAACTCTGTGTGAGCAAGCAGAACCCTACCGCCCAGCACAACAAGATGTTTATGCAAAACTAATGCTTCAGTGAATCCACATGTAGGATCAAGGAAGGAAATTAAAGGAGAGAGAATTTTTTCAGTGGTGTGCATGAAGAGTTTGCAGATTTACAGAGTTCGGTCCCTACCTTTTCATGTCTTTTTTTTTTTATAATTCCTCTTCCAATTATTATCATCATTTTTTTCAGTAGACTGCACCCCAGTCTTAGGAATAAACTACTCTGTTCAAAATATTGAAGTTACAAAAGATTCACTTGTCTAAATTTTCATCTGCATTAGATGGAGACATTTAGCTGAAGATCAGAAAAACGGAATGCAGAAAGTAAAATAGTTGGTACTGGGGTTGATTCCAGTCAAAGAGAGAAAACACTGGGACACGTAATTTTACCTGACCTGTCAAGAAACTCCAGCAACAAAATAAAATTTAGAAATAAATTAAAAAACAAAACAAAACAAAAACACAACATTAAATAATTTGCATGCACACATCATTCAGCGTACTTGTAGAATCAGTTCATCCAACAGTTTTGGTTAATCAATTTGTTCTAAAAATCATAATCAGATTCAAGAAAGGGCTAAATTCCTTAAAATAATATAAATAGGTCACAGTAAATCGTTTGACCAGTTCTAGCAAGATAAAACCAGGTTAAGGCCTTCACATAGTATTCTGCCGCCTGAAAACCCATAACAGAAATGTGTTTTTCATTTTCTTAATGTAATTTAATGAGAAACTTTTCATCATTAAGTATTGTAATTTCATGTACTTTATGATGCCATTACATATATTTGCACAAATTAAGTTATTTGATATAACTGCATTATTGTTCAGGATGCATTTTTAAAATGGGCAGAATAGAAAGCAACAATGCTAAAATAACATTACACAATGCTGAAGCAAAATTCCAGTGTCATATAACTATTGTTTGATCACTATATGAGAATATAAAAGAGAATAAATCAACTTAAAAAATTCAGGCTGATCTCTGTTCTTGGCTTTCAATGATGTTAATCAAAAATAATGGCACTGCAGCCACCATCTTGGAAGACTAATAATACGTAGCAGGGCTGAAAAAATGGGATTCTGTTTAAATTGAAACAGAAGAAAGATGGAACTTTTGAAATAGCTTTGCATAAATGCCATTGCCTATTTTTCTTCTTTAAATTGTCTAATATGAAAACCAGTAATTTATTTACAAAACAAATGGTAATAGACCCTACCTAATAGCTTCTGAATTTGGCTTTGGACGTGCATTCATTCTGCAGGGTGACTGTGGGCAGTCCTCCTCTGCACTACCAAGCTGATAGTCTCACCGGTCCTCCCAGGGATAATGAAGTAAATTATTTTTAAATCACAATTTGATTGTTCTTGTCATCCAGGGTTGCAAAAATATTTGGGGTTACATTAAATGCATATGATTTCACAGGGACTCAAACAGTGCACACTTGCTGCAGTAAGCCACTCAGGAGTTGTGTATGGCTGATTTTACCAATAACATGGGCCAGATGAAAAACCCTAGCGAAAAGAGAAAAAAAAAAAAAAAGAAATAAAAAAGAAATTGCACCAGAGTCTATAACATTATTTTATTTCAACATTCTGTAAAATCCTACCAATCCAAAAAATTGTAGCTGTGGAGGGAAACATCTTAATGTCCTATTGTACTAGGATGAGGCTGAGTCAACCATGAACACCAGTGGGTTGTGTTGCAGCACCTACCTTAGAATTTCTTCTATGAACTTTTAGAAATACGTGCTCTTCAGAAACACTGCAATCCTATTTTAGTCTCTGCTTGCCCAAGTTTTTTTGTAGTCTTACGAAAGTCTTACGAAAGGTGCTTCTGCAATGCTGCTGAATTTTGCTAAAGCTGCACAAATGCTTTGATTTTAGTGTCAGTTCATAGTACAGCCACATGAAAAAAAATTATACCAACACTAGAAAGTGCATATTTAAAGCTGCACTTCCATATCTTTGGGAATATCAATTCTTACTTTCTATTCCTATGAAATTATTTATTACTGTGTAAGCAATGGCTGTGGTTCCTAACACCAAATTAATATTTTGAAATTATTAGGCATGGGGTTTTCAAGGAAGATGATAGGAAGATGCTCACAGTAGTTCTGGTGCTGCTCTGGAAGATGGGAGTTTTGGAACTGCTCTGGGCTCTTCTTGAGTCCCAGCCTTGAGTCTTAGAAGTGCCGAGTACATAAGCCTTTGGAATTGGGATGGAATTCCTCATAGGGACAGGAATGACCACAACAGTGCTGTACCTTGGAGCAAAATGAGGATCATCTGTATGGCAAAGCTTTTGCTGAAATCCATTTTTCAGTGGCTGCGTACTCTCAGTCCCATTAGGCTTGCTGTGCAGAGAAGATACAAAGAAGGATGGAGATAAATGCAAAAAATATCTGCAGAGTGAATTCTCACTGTGTGTCTTGGCATTTTACAGGTTCAAAGAACCATAGCAAAACAGATTCAGATGGTGAAACAGATTGGAAAAGGTCGCTATGGGGAAGTCTGGATGGGAAAGTGGCGTGGCGAAAAGGTAGCTGTCAAAGTGTTTTTTACCACGGAGGAGGCCAGCTGGTTCAGAGAAACAGAAATCTACCAAACTGTCCTGATGAGGCATGAAAATATTCTTGGTGAGTGAAATATTAAAGATCATTATTAGATAGCGACAGCTTTCTTAAGTTTAATAACTTTGTATTCGTTGTCTTACGTGCTTTCTTACGTGCTTTGTTACCTGCTGTGCTCTGCAGTTAGTCTCCCTGCACTTTTGGAAAGGAAAATGTTTGAAATATTCTTATGCAGGTAAAAAAAATAATGGGGATGGGGGATATGGCTCCCAAAATCACACATCTGGCTCTGCCACCAGTATTTGAGTATATAGGCATTCTGAAAATCCATTAAAGGCTAAAGGTGAGGCATAATTACATGTAAGTAACATAAAAGAAGTTAAATGCATTGTTAAGATAAAAGTGTTGAAGTGGCTGAGAGTTCTGGCTCCTGGGTAGTCAAAAATCACCTTGAGAAGTATTAATCTGCAATTTTTTATTTATTTATTTATTTTCAGGATTCATTGCTGCAGACATTAAAGGCACAGGCTCTTGGACCCAACTGTACCTCATCACAGATTATCATGAGAATGGCTCCCTTTATGATTATCTAAAATCTACCACCTTGGACACAAAAGCCATGCTAAAACTGGCTTATTCCTCCGTTAGTGGCTTGTGCCACCTACATACGGAGATCTTCAGTACGCAAGGCAAACCAGCTATTGCCCACCGGGACCTAAAAAGTAAGAATATCTTGGTGAAAAAGAACGGGACCTGCTGTATAGCAGATTTGGGCTTGGCTGTTAAATTTATTAGGTGAGTAGAGCTAAGCAGGGTGAGGGAAAGTTGGTTAATCAGCCTCACGCTGGTTGTGTTGTTCTGTGTGTGAGTGTGCACGTTTGAGCAAGCACCCACGGCATGCAGACATTGCCTTCCCACTGCGCTCACCCATACATAAGATGGGGCTACCTATGTAGATGTTGCATAAACACATGATGCAGGTGTAGAAATAGTCACTTTCTAATTATTGAGCACAGTTTTCATCACTGAATGCTCAATACCAACCTGAATATTACTACTACCCTGTGCTAAAAGGATGTAGCACAAACAGGTTGAATTGACATCAATAAACGTGTCGCTGAAGCTTTCAGCTTGTCTGGTCTCTAAATAATTCACTCACAACTTATAGAGAATAATACTAATCAGTTGCACATGTTACTAATTGGGATTTATTGAAAAGCTCCCCGTTTGGGCTGTATTTTGTTTCATTTCCGACAAATCAAATTGCTGAAGTACAGATTTGATTTTTGAAATGGCTTTTAAATTTGATTTTAAAAAAATGGTTATGTGTCTAAATAACTTAGAAAGACCATACAAGTAGGACTTACTCCTGGGATTCATAAAGAAGTCATTGTGATCTGACAGCTGGTTGCTCTGTTCAGGAGCTTGAGCTCTCAGCACTGGTCCTGGTGGAGATGTGTGTTACAAATTCTCGGATTTTTCTGAGCACTGAGATGTGGCCATAGGCTGAAGGTTTCCATTTCAGAGGTCAGCTTTGAAACTGTGGGTTCCCTTAATGTGTATAAAAAAAAAAAGCCGTACAAATCTTGAACTGAAATATTCAGAGTATAAGTAGAGTTTTACGTGCTGTTCTCACTAGTGACTTATCTACCAGGTTTCTTCAGACCTTTCTTTTATGAAGCTGACCTTTCTTTAGGAGGTGAGAAAGCAACAAGTTTACTTTGGGGAGCAGGGGCCTAGAACAACAAGTTGGAAGGACACTATTTGCTGTAAAACTTTCAGGGAAGGAATTCACCCTTTGCAGGCATACTTTGCGTAAGACATGCAGAGTAGCACCCTGTTTAGGTATGAACTGAAAAGTAGGAATGACCAAGTGTCTCTGTAAAAGACGGTGAAATGTATATATCTCATTATCTGGAAGGAATTTACTTTGCACAGCATGTTTTCATACAGAATTCTTCCTTAAAGAGCATTCACAGGCAGTGGTCAGAAACAGAAAAAAAGTAGGTGAAAGGGATGTGCTGTACTGAAAATAACAAATTTAGTAAAGTTCTTTGCATTTATCATTTTATTCAAAATATTGCAAGGCAGTGCAGGTCACTAGATTTATGTAAAGTTTTTTGACATATACACAAATGCCAACAGCACATGTATGATTCAATGTAGCTGACTGGATGTACCTCACACTTGGCTTTTTTTTTAAATCATTTTCATACTTATGGGTGAAGAAAGTTATGGCAATCGTGATCATTCTCTTGAGATTTTGTGGTATTGATCACATTTAAAAGCTTTCAGTTTTGAAGTTAGGGGAAGGGAAATGAACCTTTCTAAACAAACCACAATGTATGCCATATACAAAACTTTTTAAAACATTACAGTTGGTACAGCTGAATCTGAGGTAGTAATAAAAAATATCCCATAACACAGTAAGTGTATGTTGACTTCCATACTATCTCACATACTAACGCATGTCAGACATACGTTTACTCCTCTGGTCAGCGTGTGAGGAGTGACACCTTTGGTTTTGCACAGTCCCATCTGTGTGTTTGTTCTTCTTGATGTGTAAAGGCTGGGTATGATCAAACATAATGCACACATGAAACATAGTTAGCCTCATCTTCCTTGCAAATCTGATTTGCTGTAGCTAAACGATACTTGCCTGGGCTATTTAGTGTCCTCCATTAATTGCTAAGACTGAAGCATTACGTGGTGGAGTATGTTAAGAAAATAGCATTTAATGAAGATTTGATTGTTATCACCAGCATTAGAGTTCAGTCTAATGCTAATGAAATCTCACAAATGTTACAGCATCCCTGTTGAGTTTTATCTCCATCGTGGTTCTGCATTTGGATGCTTAATACAGCCTCAGGCAAGTCAGCCTTTTAGGAAGGGTTGAGTTCACACTAGCAGGCTTTCCTTGTAAGAATTGTTCCATTAAGATTATACGCTACTTTTGACCTTGTTTGAGAGTGAATGTGGTTTGAATTTACTACTTCTCCCATCTAAATTGCTTTCTTTTCAAGCCACTTTATTGCATGTTTGATGCCTTTTTTTTTTTCTTCTTTTTATTTTAGTGATACAAACGAGGTAGACATACCTCCAAACACCCGTGTAGGAACAAAACGCTATATGCCTCCTGAGGTGCTGGATGAAAGCTTGAATAGAAATCACTTTCAGTCGTACATCATGGCTGATATGTACAGTTTTGGACTCATCCTTTGGGAGATAGCCAGGAGATGTGTGTCAGGAGGTAAACAGCAAAAATACCTTTCTAATAGCTGGGAGGCCACTTTTCACTGTGTCACTGAAACCCACAATTCGTTCATAAGCCCAAATCTTTCATTACATCCTTTTCTCCGGGTCATTGTTTTGGCTGTAATAAACACACGTGGATAATCCATGCAGGTAACTCACAATTTCTCTTTTCTCATTGAAACTTACTTTAAAGCATCAGTCAGTGCCATTTCAACAGCAAAGATGTACGCTGTATTTTAATGGCTTGTCTGAAGGCAGCAGATGCCTGCACTGCAGAAGGAATTAGGACATTATTAATTTTTATTTTTATTTATTATTATTATTATTTTGTGAAGGCAGCACGTTTTTGCCAGACTGGGGGCATTCAGCTATTTTAGCAGAAAGAACAAAATAATTTCTTCTTTCTGTTAAATATAAGAAGACAAACAAGTTGGGGGTATGCAGTGTCACTGTTTAAATAAGTAATTATTTCCAAAACATGTAGAAAGAAGCAGGTACCAGTCATGTGTCTCATTTCTTTCTGGTACCAGGCGTTCAGTCGTGGGGAGAGCAATGATAAAGTGACGCAGCCAGCTGCAGGGCTGGGGCAAAGATCCGTTCTTATCTGCATAGGCTGTGTGCGCTTTCTGCACATATCGCTCAGTGCAGCACAAAAATGATGGTTGTTATTACCTCTGTTTTGCCACTGAGGAAAGTTAAATGCAGAGAAATGACTTGGCAGCAGTTACACACCAGACTGGTGGCAGGCAAAGAGAAGAGCATGTCTCTCGGGTTCGTGCTACCTTCACCAGGCTTTATTGATTTTTAAAGCCTGCAGTATTGTGCTGAATGCTTGCTCTGGGCATACCCTAGAGGAGCTGAATTTCACTGGTGAGCAAAGTGATCCCTGTGGTTACACATTGGTAAAGTATATTGCAATGATGCTGTGTAAATTCTGCAATGCCATCGCCATCGTTACTGTGCAGAAAGAACGCCTTGCCGTTTTCTGAAAAGGCAGATAGTTAATATATACCAGGCCCACTGATACGAGGGAAACCTAACTCGGGGTTTACTATCTTCCTAATTACTCTGATATGGGCCCATTGCTAAAAAATTGTTCTTTTTTATGGTAACTTACTGGAGTTTGCTAGACTGGCCAGCAGTGACAGAAAGAGCCTCACTTGGCAAGTAACTAATGATTACATTGGAGCTTGGCTGTAGTGTAAACTTCCAGGGCAGCAAGGTCCTTCTTGGAAATGCATCTCATCGTTAAACAGTAGGGATATTTTCTCAGCATATTACACCCTATGCTATCTTTGACATAACTCCAAGAAAATTCATTTCAGGAGAAGGGATGGCTGGAATCAGAGGGAGCAGCAGTAGGTGAATAATGGGTATGCAGAGCATCTGACTGCTGGGCATGCACGCCCTGCTGCCCTACGGTGGACAAGAATGGCAAAGGATCAAAAAATAAGCTTTCTCTCCAGCAAAGCCATGAGCTAGCATGCTCTATGGCTGCTCACTGCAGTATGTTCATGAAACTCAAATAGTAAAGGCCAAAACTGAATGAGAATTAAAGCAAAGTAGACAAAGCTGGGTGCATGGCAGAGGGCAACACTTCATGGTCAACATGATTAAAAAAAAAAAAAAAAGAAAAGGGAAGAGGATAGTGGAAAGGTCTTCTGCAAGTGATTTGCATCTGCTTGTTTCTTTCAGGAATAGTTGAAGAATACCAGCTTCCATACCACGACCTTGTGCCCAGCGACCCCTCCTATGAGGACATGCGGGAGATAGTGTGCATCAAGAGACTGCGCCCTTCATTTCCCAACAGATGGAGCAGTGATGAGGTACCATCCCCGTTAAAACAGCCTGGGCTTTAATACTCAGCTTGTTCTGGGCCTGAATTTGTGACAGCTTTAGTCAGAACGAGCGAGATTGACCTAATTGTGCGTCATTTTGAGTGAGGAGGAACTTCAGCACTGATGCCACAGGGCTTGGGAAGGAGACCAGTGTTCTCACACATCCCCATTGAAACTGCAGGTGTTGAGAGCCCCAAGGGCCTTTGCCTGTGATATTTGTGAGCAGGATTTTTGTTTGCTGTCTAACAGTTCACATAATGATAGCAGGCTGTACTTAGACCCTTCTAGTCACTCACTCTGTTTTCGTCTAGCACTCATTTTGCTTTCCGCTCTCAACATTAATAACATAAAATCAGTAGCTAGCCAAAAATTTTGCAAGATAAATTATTTTTGAGCGCGCTGGGGGTGTACGTGGTATACTGGCAGCAACTTCAGTGTGTGCCGATGTATTGGATGTGATTCCAACCTTGTTTCCTTTTTTTTTTTTTTTTTTAAAGAAGCAAATTTCTTCTGTCTAGGTGAAATGAAGTGAGCATACAGCTTTTCTGTGATCACAGGTGTGCAGACTTGGAAACGTGATTTTGCCATGATTTTACATCAACATTAGCACTTGATATTGCAGTTCGTTATTAAGGTATTGATATGCAATGAAAGCACTACAGCCAGGCTGCACAGAAGAGCAGCCCTTTCATCTTAGAGAAACAAGTCATGTACCTCTTCACATGGTAGCATACAGGCCTACAGATGCAGCCTTTCAGAAGAGATGTAGGAATGCCAAAGAATGCTTTCCAAAGTCAAATTTGGATGTGGGGTGGGAGAGAACCTGATCTCTCACCGAGAGTTTGTAATGAAGCAACGTTGTGCTGGAGGAACTGGAGATGAACAGTTGATACACCACAGGCAAGCCTGCCAACTGCAGTAGCAAGGCTATAGAAGGGTCATTAATCATGTTAATTGGTACAGTTTAATACTCTAAAGTCTTCTACAGTCACAGAAGGCAGCTGTCGTTTGGGAATAGCAGTGTTTAGATGAATATTCTGCAGGTAGATGAAAGATTGAGGTTACACAAATTGTGGGCGATTTGGGTATGTGAGGGAAAAATAAAACAACCTCCCTGCATGACCAGAGGCTTGTGCAACGACCAGTGCGGGAAGATCTGCCCAAGAACCCATCCTCTCACTCATCACACCCATCAGAGCCTTCAGACAGGGTGGAAACACCAGAGGAAGCGTGGTTGGTATCCTAGGAAGACTTTTGTGCAGGGGCACAAAGTATGTGTTGGATCTCCTCACACATGTACTGAGGGCTGAGGAGGCATGTCGAAACTACTCTTCCTGTTTAATTGGTTAGTGTAACCAGTAATCCCACTTCAGGATTTCTATCGATGAGAGGCAAACGTGTTAGTGCATAACAGCTAGTGTATGACCACATTCTGTTTATAAAAACCTGTTTATTCTGGAATATTAATTATTATTACATTATTATAAAATTAGCTTGGTCATATATTCTTTTAATATAGTATAAATTTGTATATTACTGTAAGAACAGTAAGTAAGGCTGGTCTGGCACTGCTAGTATCATCCTTAATGCCTTTCAGGGTCTGCACTGCTTCTGGGCCAGGACCCTTGTGGAAGTGGAGAACAAGGTGGACAGGATGGATAACTTTTCTTTTGCTATCGTAGCAAGGAAGTTTTCAGGCAAAGGAACTCTGCAGGGTGACAGGGTAGTCTCACGAGTGTGGTGCTGTGTCTTTGGAAGGAGGTGGTAGGCGCAGAGCAGGGATGTGTGGTTGTTTTGAAAGCCAGCATGCAAGTCTTTTTGGCTGCCGTTAGAAAAGACCTCTGGTTTTCCACCATTGCCACCTGCTGCAGTCTCATCTTCCATTGCTTTCCCTTCTGTTTCCTTTTGCAGTGCCTGCGGCAGATGGGGAAACTCATGATGGAGTGCTGGGCCCACAACCCTGCGTCCCGGCTCACGGCCCTGCGAGTCAAGAAGACGCTTGCCAAAATGTCAGAGTCGCAGGACATTAAGCTCTGATGGAGCAAAAGACAGCTCTCGTGAAGACCCACGGAAACGGACTTTCTCTTGCAGGCAGAAGTCATGGAGAGGTACCAGCAGTCCTCACTGATAAGTACCTCGAGTGCAGGCGTATTTAAGAGCAACTGTAAGTTTGTTTGACAGCTTTTGAGGAGACTGTCCTTGGTAAAAATCAGCTGAATTTTGACGTACAAGGTTGGAAGAGGCTTGTCTGCCCTTGTTTACACGGGGAAATACAGTTTTAGTAACTGGTTTAAGATTATGCATGTTGCTTTCCATGAAAGCCACTTATTATTTTATTATTATTGTTATTATTATTATTATTTTGATTGTTTAAAAAGATACTGCTTTAAATTTTATGAAAATAAAACCTTTGGTTAGAAGTAAATAAGATGTATATTGTTACGTTAAAAAAAAAAAAAAGAAAGAAAGAAACTGTGCTGAAGATGAAAGCAAAGTGACTTTTTCATTTATGAAGAGACTTTTGCACTCCAGCATTTAAAAAAGAGAGAGGGTCTGTGCAGCTCAGGGAAGCTGCAATGCAAACCATCCTAAAAGCCACCTTCCCACAGCCCTATGTACGTGAGTTGGTCTCCCAGTACAGACAGCCCAAATATGTCTCCACCATTGTAGACACGGGGTGATGGAGTCTTGTGGGTGGGTTGTCACTGGGAATATCACACTTGATTGAACATGGCACGCACGGTGTGAGTTGTTTGCTTTAAGAAGCTCTTTGTGCTTCCAGGAAATCTCATGGAGGTGGTACCAGCACGATAAACAAGTGCCCTTCTTAGTTTTCTTTCCCACCCGCTGCAGAATGAAACGTTTTGAGTGGAAACAAGAGGAGCAAGTTTACACACTTGGATCTGCTTACTAGACTTTCGTTAATGAGGGAAACTGCTGGTAAATGAAACTGCTGGAACATACAAACAAGTCCAGTGGGTGGGAGAAAGTTCCTTGTGAAGAACAATTATTAACTTGTTGTGTAATAGTGAAGTATCCATGTACAACCATAGCTTGAAAAAAAAAAATCCATCTTCCCTTTTTAAGGGAAAGCAAAGACCTGTAAAAAATCCCATTTAGTCAGTCCTTTTTCCCTAAGCACAAGAAGAGCTGGTGCCCTCTGGCTGCAGCAGAAGCTGGCACGGAGGAGGAGTTTGGGACTTGGGCGTGCAAGCACGAGCTGGGCCCCATGCTCCTCTTGGGCTTCAATGCCCTATGTCCAGCCACAGGCAGGACCTCCAGTGCTGGACCACCTCAAGGTGATCATTACTTCAGTGAGGGTTGTAAAGAAACACTTCGTGGCTGGTTCTGTGGGACGCTGTCTCAGAATTCATCCCGAAACACCTCTTCACTCTCAGCATCACTAGGGCACCACCTGGGATGCTGTGGCAAAAGCATGTTTAAGACCATGTTTTCAGGGCACCACACACTGAACCTTTTGGTTGGAAGTTAAACTGCCTTATTGTTTTGATGGCTTTCCAGCTGCCTCGAAGCCTGCACACTAGTGGCAGTCTGCACCACCAGTCTAGGGCTGTGTCGTATCTCACAGCAAGAGGAGTTTTTAGAGGAGAACAGCAGGAAACAATTTTCCATCTTTCTCCATTCCTCCTTCCTGGGGCTGCAACAGTTGCTGCAATATTAAAACTATAGAAGGGGAAATGAGAGGTAACAAGATGACAAAATATTCCCTATGAAGTATTTTCTTTGGAAAGGTCTCTGTTCTTCATCAGATTATCAAAGATGAGCTGTGTGGGGTCTACCATTTTACTCTTTATTTTCTTATTATTTCATATTTTGCCCTCCTATGTCCTGTTTCCCTAGGTAGTGTTCAGTTTAATTTTGAAATAGGTCCTTACAAATGCTGCTTTGATTATGCTAAACCTATTTCAGAACTGAAATACTTGTCATGCTGGATTTATCCTCAGCATTTATGTAATGCTGTTTTTTTTTTTTTTTTCTTCCCTTTTTGGACAAAACTGATTTATTTGTGGTAGGTAGGTAAATATAATTGGGGTTTAGCTTCGTAGCTCCCTGAAGGTATTTTTCTCGTTTGAAAAATTACCATTTAATACTTTCAAGCTAATGGAGAAAAATGCGTGAAGTTCAAGAGAACCAGCAAGACCTACATGATTATAGGTGTTAAAGGTTAATCAGAGGATTTTCATTAATTAGTGCCTTTTTTTTTTTTTTTTGCTTTTCAGTTTCCCTATACCCAAAAATACAAAGCAACACTAAAAGAAAATCTCTGAGAATTCATAGTAAGCCAAATCCCAGCCCCAGAGGGGAAATGCTGTTTTCCCACTGTCTTTAATAAACAGAATGCTTGCATTAGTGAGGGCTGAATTTGCTGCCCTCTTTGGGTGCCTTCACTTGAAGACCTGTGGCCAAAAATGTACCTTTTTGTCTTAGTGACTTGAGTCAACAGGTTTCCGTATTAATTCATTTTACCTTTTGCCTTCATGCCCTTTGCCTTATGAAACAAACCCAGTCCCGAAGGAGCTGGGTTTTCTTTGTTCCGTCAAAGCCAATGAGAAATGCACCTATGCAAGGCTGACGGCCAGGGTTGGTCCTGCCATTGCTGGCGAGGGGGTAAAACTTGGGGACATGGGGACATCATGCTGTTTTCCTAGCAGTAAGGGGTAGGCTTCAATGATCCTGTGTGAGACACCTCCGAGTCCAGTCCCTGCAGGTCACACAGCAGGATGCCTTTCTCCTGCTGCATTGTTTCACATCTGTTTTCCTCAAACAGATTTCTTTTTAACATTTTTAATTATCATTTATTTCCCTGGAAGTGTTTCGGTGGGGGTTTTGCTGCTTGGTGATGACTCCTGCCAATGGTTTGCTAGGTGTGCTGCCCCTCCGAGCCCCCAGCACGTGCTGTCAGTGTGCTGTGAGAGAAAGGTCCAGTCGCTGTTTTTTCTGATCCAGTCTTATTTTTTTCAGTCCAAGAGAAAGGGATCTAAGATACTGGTTGATAGGTTACATAAAGTGTATAGGTTAAGTGTTCAAGTTTATGTGTTTTTATATATATATATATAAAATATATATATATATTCAGTTGGGAGTCTGGAATAACTCCAGTATGTGGATTAAGAGTAAACTATTATGGAGGATAAAGCACTAAATAAAACATAATATTTATTTATGAAAATACATAACTGACAAATCACTGCAACGGTGCTATATAAGAAAATATATATATATATATGAGGAGACACACATCTGAGAAAGCAGAGGTTCTGCAGTTATGTAAGTAGTGCCTGCCTATTTTCTCCCTAGACTCAAAAGGTGAGATTTCCCTCTCAAATCTCCTGCCCATTATAATCAATGATACTGTAAAATGATATTCCTAAGGCCAGAAAATGGCCTGAGGCAAGCTTGGAAGCCATTTCTTTTAGCACAGTGACATTTGAGTCACTGGCTGCATGGTTGACTTTATGCAACACTCCAAATGAAGTTATTATGGTTTGAACGTGTCTAGTGACTACACATGAGTACATTTATCTTACCACCTCTGTAGCCTTTTAATGCCACTTCCAGAATTTGGTAGTTTCACAGTATGTTTTGATTTGGGCTTTGAAATCAGTGGTGAAGATAACCATAGTTTCAGTACCCACAGGTTTGGAAATCCAGTTTTCCAATGTAAATCACTGAGGGAAGTATAGTGACTTATTGGCATATAGTTAAGATGGCATAGGTAAGTGGGAGAAGAAGTAAAAAAAAAAAAAAAAAAAAAAAAAAAAAAAAAAGAGGAAGAGGTGCCATCTAGCAACTGCTATCCTTTCTCTGGCACAAAGTTATTTCTATTAAAGAAAAGGTTGTTGATATATAGACTAAGAAACTACTTGGTGTTCTTTTTTGAGAACCAGTGCCTTATTAAACCTGTAAATACTGTAATTAGAAAACTTGGGGAGCAAACTGTTCTATTGTATTTGTTCAAATTGTTTATGGTTGTTTTAACATTCCCCTGAATAAAATTGTTTCCATCCCCCCATGAGATTGCTTTTATTTCTGTTTACTTTTCATATATTTGACAAGCACTTCTTTTGGGTTTCATTTCACTGGTTAGAGTATTTTGACCATGACACATTTTTTTTTTTTTTCTTTATTTCTCTAAGGTTTGCCTTTTGAACAAAGAAGTAAACAGTAAGACGCTGTGTGTATTTACACTGGCATTAAAAAAAAAAAAAAAAAAAGCATTACTCCTTTCACAACTCAGTGAAGAGAGAAATAGTAATTAAAATAGTGTTATTGCTAATAGAGCAGTTGCTTGCATTTTGTGGCTGATTATGTAAATCTATAGAAATCTGGCATTTGAATAATATTTTTGTGAGTCCCCCCATCCCTTCTTTCCCCTATGTATTTATGAATTATCACTACTATTTTTAATAGCACAAGAGGCACAGAAGGTAATCTGTGCACTGACTGATGCTCGATTTTCCAACCTTGTGCTTCAGAAAAAAATAAAAAAAGTTGCAGCTTACATATACTGCATCAGCTGAAACATGGCAATGCTTAGTGCTTAGAGGCATTAGAGTGCATGTATCTATACATTCATATACATATCTGTATATATATTTACTTCCTGTGCTCTCTTCTCATTCTGTACTGCCACGTTTCAGCATGTATCATGTAGCTAAGTGTTTATGAGCATGTATCACCTTGCTGGTTATTTACAGAGAAGGCTGTGAACAGCATTTTTCTTGTTGAGCTGCCTTTTGCCTATGACTGCACCTTGTCCTGTGGTACAGCTGGCTCTGCTGACATTATATGGTCCCTGTGATGTGTTGTGTCACCTCCATTTGTCTCTGCCTTTCCCTACCAGCCCTGCCTCTGGGTCTTGATGTTTTCTAGGTTTGGCTTTCTGGGGCAGTACTAGACTGTTCTTATTTTCCCTCCTCTTTGCTAGGTGTCTGGCTCTTATTTAACCTTGGGCTTAAATACTTGTATTTTCATCGAATCACAGAATGGTTTGGGTTGGAAAGAACCAAAAAGGTCAGCTACTTCCAACCCCTGCCATGAGCAGGGACACTTCCCACTTTGCCACATTGCCCAAAGCCCCATCCAGCCTGGCCTTGAACACTTCCAGGGATGGGGCATCCACAGCTTCTCTGGGCAACCTGTTCCAGGGCTTCACTACCCTCAGAGTAAAGAATTTCTTCCTCATATCTAACCTAAGTCTACCCTTTTTTTTAGTTTAAAACCATTCCCCCTTGTGCTGTCCCTCCACGTATATCCCTGACAGAGTCCCTCCCCAGCTTTCCTGTAGGCCCCATTTAGGTACTGCAAGGCCTCCCCAGAGCCTTCTCTTCTCCAGGCTGAACAACCCCAGCTCCCTCAGCCTTTCTTCACAGGAGAGGTGCTTCAGCTCTCTGATCATCCTTGTGGCCCTCCTCTGGACTCGCTCTAATACGTCCATGTCCTTCTTGTGCTGAGGGCCCAGGGCTGAATGCTTCCAGGAGGCTTTGAGTCGAGAAGAATCACCTCCCTCGCCCTGCAGGCCACACTTCTTTTGATGTAGCCCAGGATATGGTTGGCTTTCTGGGCTAAGAGTGCACATTGCTAGCTCATGTTGAGCTTCTCATCAACCTTCACCCTCAGGTCCTTCTCCTTGGGGCTGTTCTCAATCCATTCTCCACCTAACCTGTATTTGTGCTTAAATCTTCCTCAGCTGCAGGTGTTGCTGGGACCGTCCTGCTTTCATCCATGGTTGACAGAGTCATGCTACTGACCCCAGCCAAAAGTGGCACCCAGCTTCCTTGTGCCTTTTGCTACACGGGAAGGAGAGTTGCAGTCCCACCTTCAAATACAGAAACACCAAGAACAGACCTTCCAGGAGTCTCAAGAAAAATACCCAGAGATGAGGTACCTCGAGGAAAAATCCCTCTAGATAAGGAAGAAACTGCTTGGACAGTGCAGAGCCTGCAAGCTGCAGCAGATAGAGGGATGTCAAAAACCGCAGGAAATTCAAGCTCAGCAGTACACACAGACAGGACAGGAATAGTGGGATGAAAGGAAAGGAGCTTGTCTCCTGTAAAAGCTAAACATGCAAAGGGAAAACTGGAAGAGAAATCTGTCAGACACCATGAAATACACAGGCAGAGACTGGTAGCCAAAGCAGGCATCTTCATTTCACAGAAATAAGCCCTGCCTGCAGCTCAGCTTTCTTTACCGAAATTACCACAGAAGTTATTCCCCGTGCCCCTGAGGATACTGATCCTCCTTTTGTGTCATGGCCACACGTCCTGTCACATGTAATCTACCACTTCCTGTGACAGAGAGGATAATCATAAGATTAAAAGAGAAGGGTGAACAATTCTCCTTCCACACACATTTCCCCGGCTTCTCTGCTAAAAGTGGGATGTGGGATTGCCCACATCCCACTTTTAGCAGAGAAGCTGGGGAAACGGAGAAGCCATCCCCCACTGGTGGCCTTGTGGTGACTTCAGGCTTCGCTGAGGTCTGCTGAACAGCCCAGTGGTGTCCCACGCAGGCAGAGCAGCCTGAGCACCCTGGCCACCACTGGAGATCACATTAGCAATGTCTGTAGGAGGAAAGATGAATAAATAAAAGACACCTTAAACCCCAGGAAAAGCTTTCTGTAATCCAAGCACAAGGGAGACTGGTTATTTTAAAGGTGTGGCCTATTCCAGTGGCCTTCAGGGCCTGGCTCATATGCTGATTGACAACTTCCCAGCTTTTTGGGTTGTTGGCTGTGTTTTGCTTTTGCACATAGGCCCCTATATCACCCCTGTTGTGGGCAAGGTGAGTTCCTCAGCATGCAGCTCACCCACCACCGAGGGGCTGGCGGCAAGAGAGGACCATTTCCCCACTGCCACCCCATGGAGGAGCAGCCATGTGGCTATGCTAGGAATCGTCTCTTGCAAATTTATGCGATTTAATACAGAGCACAGCATGTCTAACAAGGCCGATGAGAAACAACCATCTCTGATAGTGGGGGACGGGTGCGAGAAGGATGAAAATCAGTATTTGGCCATTATAACCATCTAACTTGGATATGAGCAGGTGTCCACTAGACAGAAGCACCCACGCTGGTTTTAATTTGCCTCCTGGGCTGCTGCCTTCGTGCTGGGCTTCTCCCGTCCATAACCAAAGGGCTGGAGGTGGGGATGGCAACGTTGGGCTCACCAGACAGCCAGCTCAGCACCTGAGGATGTGTTTTCCTGTCTGTTGCTTTTCTCCACCTTTGACTGTGGCAATGAAATGAAAACCCCAAGAACATTACCTGGGGTGGTTCCTCCCTGGGTCTTAGTCTGTTTTCCATGGGAAGATTGGCTTGAGTTGAGAGCTCCTGTCCTGAACAGCATGTTACAAGAAAGGCTGCATCACAAGGACGTTTTATGCCTTGAGCTTTTTTTTTTTTCTCCAGAATGAACAGTTCCAGATCAGCCTCAGCCTTTCCTGATAGGAGCTGCTCCAGTCCCAGCACCGTCTTTGTGGACCTTCTCTCCTGTACTTGTGAGCTTGGAATTGGACACAGCACTCCAGGTATGGCCTCACCAGTGCTGAGCAGAGGGGAAGCATATCTCCCCTTGACTTCCTGGCAGCACTCCTCCTTGTGTAGCCCAGGACACCATTACCTTTTTTGTTTTTTTTTGGATCATGCTGAAACTGATGTTCACCAGGTCCTTTTCTGCCAAGCTGCTTTCCAGCTGGGTACAGCATATACTGGTGCATGGGGTTGTTCCTCCCCAGGCGAAGTACTTTGCACTTCTCCTTTTTGAACTTTGTGAGGCTTCTGTCTGCCAGTTTTGCAGCCTCTGGATGGCACCATGACTCTCTGTCATTTCAGCCACTCCTTCCAGTTCTGTGTCATCAGCAAACCTCCCAAGGGTGCCCTCTGCCCACCATCTAGAACATTAATGAAGATGTTAAGGAGGATTGGAGCCAGTATTGACCCCTAGGGTACACCATTAATTACTGGTCTTCAACCGGACTTTTAACCACTGATTTCCACCCCTTGGTCCTGGCTGCTGAGCCAGTTTTCAGTGCACTCACATACAGCTCATTCTCCAACACTGCTCATCCTCTGTGAGGCTCTTAAGGGAGACAATGTCAAAGGCCTTACTGAAGTCCAGGTGGACAACATCCACTGCTCTCCCCTCATCTAGAAGTTCATCAAGAAGTTCATCATAGAAGTTTATGAAGTTGATCAAGCTTAACTTATCCTTGGTGAAGCCATGCTGACTACTTCTGATGACTTTTGTGTCCTTCAAGTGCCCAGAATATAGTTTCCAGGATTAACTGCTCCATTGCCTTCTTTCCTGAGGATGGAGGTGAGGCTGACTGGCCTGTGGTCACCTGGATGCTCCTTCTTCCTGTTACTGAAAATAGGAGTGACATGTGCTTTCCTCCAGTCTTCAGGCACTTCTCCCTAATGGCATGATTGGTCAAAGATCAAAAGTGGCCGTGGAATGACATCTGCCAGCTTCCTCGTCACTTGCGTGTGCATCCCATCAGGGCACATGGACTTATAAGTGTCCAGTTTGCCTAAGTATTCCCTAACCTGATCCTTTTCCAAGAATATGTCTCCTTGTTCCAGATCTTTCACTTGTTTTTTTGAGACCTGGTGCTCCTGCAAACTGTTCTTGCTAGTGAGCACTGAGGCAAAGCAGCTATTCAGTATGTCAGCCTTCCCTATCCAGTGTCCCCAGGGCCACCACTTTATTCAGCCGTTCAGGGCCCACATTTCCCCATATTTGCATATGTAATTAAACTCCTAAAAATGTTCACAGGCAGTATTTTCAGAGGTTTTACCTTTGAAATAATTCACTGTATTAACATAAGGGCCTTGCCACAAGCGCTGTGTACAAGCAAAGCTCTCTCTTCTGTTCGTGTGTTAGCATAAGGGCCTTATTACGAGTGAACCCATCTCTTCTGTTTCGCAATCTGTTACGTTATAATCATGCTCTACATGCTGTTATTGCTGTTGGGGATAGATCCAGCTGGTACTTATTATCTCGACAGATTCAGTGTATAATAGGAAACTTCATGTACTTGTATCAGTTGACGATAACCTACTTTAAGAGTAGAAAAACAGCCTATTTGGTGGGATAGCTAGCCACTAAAATAAGAGAATAAAAAATGTTCTGAGAAAATGAGGTTTATCTGGGTTTTCCTCCTCATTGGTATTCCTAGGATTTATTCTAGAATATTGTTTTTATACAATTTCTTTGTGTTGTGAACTGGTAATTATTCAAATATCCAAGGAATAGATTTCTGGAATAACATCAGCCAAGTTCAAGTGCCTTCAGTGCATGTTGTATGTCTCCATGTGCACAGCTTGTGATGTATGTGTGGAAGCTGAATGTGTGCAGCTGCAAATCTATGGATAGGTTTAAAAAAAGCTGCACTTCTGTTTCAAAGTGGCATGCATCAGCAGGTTCATTTGCAAGCCTGAGAAAATTTCTGCCTTCAAGCAATATTTCTCATATTTTCGTCATGTTAATACTGGATAACGTAATAATACATTTTCAACCCTCGAATATGAGGTGTTAAATAAAAAAGAACCAGCTCTATTTTAAGAAAGTGTTTTGTGTGTGTGTGTGTTTGTGTTTTTTTTTTGGATGGCAAGTTTCACACATCCAAAACAGTGCTTAGAGCAGTGTGCTCCTTGTGCACAGAGGTATTAGATGTTTTAAATGGAAAATATTTTTGAGTTTTTCTTTCATTAGCAGTATCACCTTTCTCTGATTCTGTTTCTCTCTGCTTCTTCCCCCTCCTTCCCTCCCACCTGCAACGTGCAGCTTTGCAGTGGTACTTAGGCCAATCCAAGCATCAGCTGCCTTGGAAATGGGCAGACCCATTTCTGGCAAGGTGTTCCCACTCCGTGTTAGCACAGACATGTGATATGCCAGATACAGAAACTGATACGGCTGAAAGCAACTTCAAGGAAAAAAAAAAATATCTGGGTCACTTTCCTATAACGAGTGGTGCTGCAGAAGAAAAGGCAACATGTGGCCAGGTAGGGGAATGGAACAGAGCAGAGACCCCACTTTGGCAACTGAGGCACTGGTCTTCACTTGCCCTGTAATTCCTTATCATCGCAACTTTTGGTAGCTTTGTGTGATGCTGGCTGATTCCTTGGTTGCATGGGAATGCGCAGAACTACTGGTCCTGCCACCCTGTGCTGCAAGTGGATCTTCAAAGAAGAGGAAGAGGAAAAATCTGTGCTGGAGGCTTCAGAAGGTTAAATGTGATGTTGACTTTCTCCATTTAGACATTTAATGCAAATTTGGTGAGATATGCCAAGACTCAACCTATTTTCCTTATATTTTATTTGTGCCTTTTCCTTGTATTTTAGTTGGCCCTGTGTGCACATGTGGCGGAAGATACCTGTGCTCTGTGTATGTGCTTAGAAAAATTTGTTCTCTGTTCATCTGTGGTTCCAACGATGGTGTTTGTTCTAGGAGTAAACTGGAGCAGCGTTGTTGATACAAGGACAGGTAGCTCAGCTTCCTTTCAGCAGAGAGGAATTCCTGGTGCCACTTATGTAAGTATCTGAAGGGGGTTAGCAAATGACTAATAAGTGACTTTCAGCTCACTAAAATATGATTCAGCACCAATGCAGATTGAGGGATGAACGCACACTTCCATTTTTTTGTTCTCTCACTTTAGCTTCATCTTCACTTCTTAGACTATTTTTCCTCATACACAGAGGCCAAATTTAATTACACCCCCCCAACACAAACAAAAACCCAAAGCCAAACCACCGTGATTCCTGAGTCTATCACACACACAAAATCTTTGTCTAAATAAGGTTTTGTTTAAATTATGTGATCTGCGTATTAAAATGATCAGTTTTATTTTTAAACACAGGAAATGCATTGTAAAATACTTCTGTTTCTCCCTTGATTTACAGATGCTGAGGTGTGCTGATCAGAAAGTGTAAGGACTGCTTTCAGCTCTGAGCCATTTTACAGCACAGCTCAGCTCTTAGTTTTGGGTAGCTAGTTTCATAATGGTTAACTTAAGCTCTCAACTTCTAGGAGCTACTCCCTGGATTTCAAGGAGGTAAAGAATGTAGGCAAACACATCTCATATCATGTCAAACCCCTGAGTTTTATTCCTGAAAGTATTTTGAGGTAATGCAAAGAATTGAAGCACAGTCTAAGGAAATGGGGGTTTGCAAAGAACGTGCAGGTTACCTTTAGTGAATGAATGCTTCAAGGGTACGTGAGAACACTGGCGTTCACGCTTGTTCGTTGCTCTCCATCAGACTTTCTAAGCTTCTTGACATTGCAGCCTCCTGCAATGACAATTTTCACCAAAACGGGCACATTAACCAAATATACCAGTACAAACGAGTACTACTTACCTTTACTGAACAGTTTGCAGAGAGGGTCTGCCTAGGGCCTGCAATGCCCGGTAGGGTACAACAGCCAACAACAACCAACTTTTTGCCCCTAGTTTAGAAGATGTGCATTAGGGCAGAGTCCGCAGGTACTGCTCTGTGGGTACCTGGCGATGGGCTCTTTACAAGGCCTGTCTGGAAGTGAATGTTGATTTAGACTAGTTGCAAAGGCATCTTCATACCCCTTGAGGTCGTGGTGGCTGTGTGTTACAGATGGCATTAAAAACACTTCTGCCAAGAGGTTGGATATAAATACAGCAGTTCTTAGTGCCCAGCTAACCCTGTGCAGAAAGCTGTGGCAGCAACAGCCAGCTGCGTGCCTTGAAGTCACAGGTGGAGGATCTGTGTTTTGCACCAAAGGGGAATCTGCTGGAGGATGGTGTTACAGTCAGCTGTGCTGGTGAGAGGCAGATGACTGGTTTTAGCACCTCACAGAAGTGCTGCTGTGAGAACAGGCTACACGTGACATAGTGGTTGCCTGAACTTGGAGGGGCGAAATAAAAATTAACACTTTTGGACTGGATTTGTGTACAGTTGAAATTTATTCTCCTTCACTAGGCCTGGCGTTTTTAAAAGGTGAAGAAACAATTGCCTCTTTATGTCTCTATGTGCATGGGTACCTAAGTTCCAAATCTGATCTTAACATGCTTTAACACACCTAACATTACGGATAATTCCCTTCAGCTCAAAGATGCCTGTCTTTTATCTTTAAGTATCTGTGTTTTCAGGCAGAATGAGACTTTGTTTTACCACGACACAAATGAGCCGCAGCACACAAGCTTACTGTTAAAGCTAGTTCATGCAGTGTTAACCGTTCTTCTTAGAACATGGAGCTTAGTCATGCTGGTAGTGTAAGCACAGAGCTAGAATTCAAGTCTGAATTTTGGGGGGTAAGTTTTATTTGGTAACAGTTCTGGCTCATTCTTTTCTGTTGTATTTGATAATTTCAGGGTTGGGGGGATTGCTTTTACTTTCAATATTTGAAACATAATGATGTGTCATAGGGATGTGATGAAAAATTAGAGAACTTGTTTGGTTTTGTTTCTTTAGGCTTTATTTTTTTTACGTATATATGTGTTTTCCCTGTAGTTGATCTGCTGTTAACAGCTGCTTTGTCTTCAGCTTATCGGTGGTTAGCAGTCTCCCCAGAGTGGTGACTTGCGGTAACTGCAGACTAGCTACTTGCATAAGCACTTCCTCTGGTACACACGAGAAATTCAAATGTAAAGCATACAATGATCCAGCTGTATTTTAAGGATGCATGGCCAGGAACACGCTGTTTTATCGATTACTACTTACACAATCTAAACTACCTTTCCTGCAAGACTTCGAGTGCATAATTAGTCACAGGTAAGTCACATATTAAAAAGCTTACACTTGTAAACTACTTTAGGTAACATGGAACATATGGTATGACAGCTACTACCATCTCTGGCTACTTCTGCATTTGGTTCGAAACTAATCTCATACTTTCGGATTATCTGTGATCTGTATTATCCAACGAGGTGATAATATTACAGGTTCACATCCTACCCAGAGGTGAGCTCTGTGTATTATGCTGTTTTACCACCAGACAATGATAGAGCAGTACTCAGAATGCTTTCCTGGTGAGATGAGGTTATTTGATACTAACATTATTGTTTAGTGAGTAATTGCGTGGAGCTGCTCACCATTCAGACAGCTGGTTCAAGCCACTGCTTTCTGTGACATAAGCTAAGACAAGTAACTTTCAGATACCTACATTTAGGATCTCTGTCTGGAAGCGATCTCACTCCTGAAGCCCAGTTCTGCTGTCCTCACAAGGGCGTTTACTGGAGTTGCCATAGGGTATCATCCCATCTGGTCTCCTAATGAGACTCCAAAAGGGCACAGATCTGCCACAGGTATCTGTCTCTGTGGTGACCATATGTGGGCATCTAGGGGCAACTAACTGAGTCCTAAGCATATTCCATCCAAAATAAATATCTTCATTACTGGCTGTTCTGCGACATAATCATCTTTATTCCTTTTCACAGTCTTGCTTGAAATTCTTCCTAGCAGTTGAGAAAACTTTTCTGACTGAATTCGTTATATTTGTTCTAATATTCTAAATCAAATTTTGATTTAAGCTACTGAATTCTAATTTTCTGTTCAAATATGTCTTCAGCTACTGCTGAAATGTCACATATCAGTTACATGTTTTAAGTTTATTAAAAATATTAAAAAGGGTTAAAATTTAAAAGGTCATTTTATTTGTTAAAATAGAACATTCAAAATACCTGGGATATAGGGATTATTTATTTATTTATTTTGTGTGTGTGTGTGTGTGTGTATTATACTTTTAGTACCTTGGAAGTCTGAAAGAGAAACATGAAGACTGATAAGAGTAAAATCTGAAAAGAAACAGGTGAGTGTGGGAGTATCAGGAGGAATGACTGAAGGAGAAATGAGAGTTGCAGGCCTTGATGGCATTCAGTCAGAAGCTTATCACTGTCACAGCTAATATTGAACACAATTTCTCAGGACAACCAGACTGGAGGGGTTTAAAAAAATTGTCTGAAATGGACTAAAGTTAGGCTAATACGAGGAGTTGCCTGAAGCTATTGATCGCAAGGCTGGAGCCATACAAAACCCAGAGAGAGATATGAAAATTAGTGGTTAAACCAGCTCTATTATTGACTCTAAAAAGCAGGATAGAGAATGGCGAGACAAAAGGTCAAAATCCCTGCAGCTCCTAATGCACACACCCAGGACCCATGCTGTTACCAACCCCAAACCCAGGAGACATGAGGAAGACTGTGTACCTCGTGTCCCTTGTCCTGTGTGTCACTGTAAGCTGTCAGGGTCAGACCACTAGGACACACACATCTTGGGGCTTGTGCACGTGTGGATATGAGAGAATGAGGATGTCCCTCCAATCAATAGAGTGGGCATTGCTTCCTTAGCTGAGCTTTGTTGCTGTGACATTGCAGCATTTCGAGTTCCTTGTTTCCACAGGCTCTACTGCTTGAATGTGCCCAAGGTGACCTAAAAGCCTCTGATAACTGAGCAAGCTGATCTGAAGAGCTCAGGACTTGCTGTGTTGGAAGAAATGACTGACTGCAGGGATCTAGCTTTTCTGTAGATAGAGACTGGGTTGATTGCATATGCAGGCATAATAGAATGATACGTTTTTCTGAGTTATCCAAGCATAACATTCCACTGGAAAATGCATTTACAATGTGAAATGGTATGTGTACCCTTACGCTGTCATGAATCAGCATTGACTGTTGATAATTTAACTTACATTTTTCTTTTGAAAAAGGATCTCTGGCACAGAACTGTCATATGATTATTATCTAGTATTTATTGTGTGACAGCATCCAAAACATCTGATTCAGAATGGATTACTTTGCAGCTTGTGTTGTTATTAAAAATACATCTATATAAAATGGCAATACCTGTCTGAAAGGGGGTCTAATGCTAAGTTCTTGCTTTAAACAAAAGTTCAGCAGAAGTATAAATGCATTTGAGTGGGGAAGAGTTCAGTGTTCAAGTGCTAAGCTGACATTAGAGTGTACGGGGGTGAGCTTTTAAAGTTGACCTCCTGACTGTTCCCCCGTACCATGCTTCAGCTTTTGTCCTGGAGCAGCCTCAGAGTGAAAGAACCGGATTCTCACTCTGCTCCAGGAGCCACCTGATGGGTGTTCAGTTCACAGGGAAAGATGAGAGCTAGTCCAAAGTAAATAAGCAGACGGACCCTAGCCATGTCTAGTGTGAATGGCAGGTCCTCAGGACCAAGTAGTTTTCCTTATAAATGTGCTCCACTCTATTCACAGTGGTCTACAATGCCACACTGCCACATGCTGCAATGCTCCATAGGTGGTGTGCCACTCCATAAAATGTTTTCATGGCTGATAAGAGAACGGCTGCAGTGCTTGGAGAGACGTGAAATTTCTTTCTGGTAAGTAGCCTGAAGCTTGAAGTTGGAGCTGGAGTTAAGGAGGTATGGTGCGTGCGAGAGGGGGACCTTTTCAAATACTCTTTTCTAATTTAGCAGTACCTCCCATTTCCAAATGAATGCAGTGTCATGGGTTCAAAGCAGTGTATACACAAAGGTGGACAGACCCTTTCCCTTGGGAGCTTATGACTGCTAATATGAGCTTATAAATAACTTAAGGAGTGCCTTCAAGAAAAACAGAAATCTTCCTCCTGAGCTAGAGAAATGTACTTTCAGGAAACAAGTGTCTGCAGTTAGTAGCCTCTGCTGTTTCCACGAGAAAATTTGACATTGACTTTTTTGAGAGAGACCTTATATGTACATTTAACATCAAATTAGTGACATTCTAACTGTTAATATGTTTTTCCTGGATTCAAGCAAATTGATTTGTGCATGAATAATGTTCTGTGACGCAATTACAATATACTAATAGTATCTTCTGTGTTACTTGCAAGAATGTCATTATTGTAATAGGAAATTGTAGATACGACTGAAGGCATATGTCTATTATGGGTTTAGTCATACTAAAAATGAACGTCTGAGAGATGTTTTTATTAAAGTTTAATCTAGTATCAAAAATAATAATATCACAAGAGACCTCACGGCCCTGCAGTGTGAATTTTCTGCTCACAAGACAATTTTTAAAAGGCATATGGCTATTCTTTTTTGTTTCTTCTTGGCTAGTAGATGTTGTTCGCATAAAACAACAACGTTAAGGATACATGCCCCTGCAGTATGATAAAGTTTTCTGCAGTGTTTCTATAAAGCATATAACACTTACTTCCACAGATGCCTAAAATAAATGCAGCAATTCTAGAAAAATAAGGATGAAAGTGGGTACAGTAGTGACTGCTGTCAAATTCCGTTAAAATGGTGACAACGAGATCAAACGTGTCTGTATTTGCTCTGAAATTTGGCTGTCAGACCTCAAAGTATGTGACAGGGAGCAGCAATACTATGTTGGCATGTGGGTGTAGGCAACTCGATGATTAATCACTGTACCTAAACGCTGCTGCTAGTTTCTGGTCCCTGGGCCTACCTGAAACGCACCTGGAGTCATTATCAACCTTGCAGTGCTTGGAAAATTAGTAGAGAGTGGGCATATGCATTTTGGTTCTCCCACATAATGTGAAAATACAGTCATGGTAGTGACTGTTCCTTGTACGTGCCACCAGCGAGGCTGGTGGTGTGGAGTAGGCTGTACTTTTACAGATGTGAAAAAAGATTTTTTACAGATTTTTCTCTTTATTTCCCTCCCCTGCGCAGAGAGATCCTTTCTCTAAAATCACTAAAGGAAGGTGATCTCCACTAACCAGGCTCTCAGTGACGCTGGAACATGAAAAGAAAAACTAGGAAAGCCCTGCGGGGAAAAATGGGGCAGCTAAAACTTCTGCTGCCACTGAGGTGCTCTAGAATTTGGTGAGCAAGGGGAGGAAGAGTTAGAAAGCACTTGAAGCTAGTTGTAAGCAGTTGTGGCTAAAAAAACAACAACAAACAAAACAAAAACAAAACACAAAACAAAATAACTTAATTTTCACAACAGTTGATTTTAGGCCTTTCCAGTAGGTAACAATCAAACTTCATCAGAAGAAGCTGTGAACAACAGAGGCTACAAAGTTCTGTTTGTTACTTAAAATGAAGGAAATAAGAAAGGTTTAAGGTGTGAGTAACATTTACCTCCTCCAACGTAGAGAAGTTTTTCTTTTTCCGGGGCAGGCACGTGATTTGTATGGGGGAACTCGAGCCTTAGAGAAAACAGATAATTGAAATGAATTAAGGAAAGGTCACTGGAACAAGGTTCAGAGCTAGATTATGTACCCATTAATCACAATAGCTGAGAAATTACACAAAGTGATTAAGGAAACATAAGAAGGTGTGCATTTATAACTGTATTTTTTTTTTTTTTCATGGCAGAAAAAAAGACCATAAATATCTTAGACGCTTGTAATACTGTTCTGATTTTGTTGAGATAAGCTCACTAGAGAGTGTAACAACTAAATAAGTGATCATGCTTAGTAAATGTATATATATTACCATGTATTACACATTTTTCAGCTGTAGCAATCTATGACAATGGGACAGAGCATTCTGAATTTGAACATAGTAAGTTTGTGGAAGAGGGGAGGTTTAGACCTGACATTTCTAGAGCCAATTATCCCTAATGTAACAGTGTATTGGAAAGTGGTATCAATTAAGCACATGCTAGAAAAGGCAACAGAATCACTGTGATTCACATTTAACATTGTTAAACTGCAGAGTGATGTTAATGAAGCGTAAGTTGTTAATTGCTAATAATTTGGTCGCTACTTAGAAGGATGTCTATTTTGTTTGAAAGTCTAGTTGGCATTTGCAGGTGCATGAAAACCTGGATAAGGAAAAAAAAAGACTGTGTAAAGCTAACAAACTTTAGGGTGCAGAGAGTTCTTCACATTTCATGAAAATGATGGTGTGAATTTATTTCCATTGTGCATTGAAGCACTGTACAATTGTCAGGTCAGTTGTATAGAGGCAACCTCCTATACTCATGAAAGCTTGCATCTCCAGTTTAGCCGTCTGCTGTGGAGAAATAAACAGTGTTTTTACTCACACTCCCAGAAAGGTGTTAGAATAAAGGTTATAAGTCTTCCATTTTGCCTGAGAAAGCAGCAGTTACCGTGGCGGCTATGTCTGCACCCCTACCTCGTCTGCAGCCAGACGGGATTTGGGAAGAGTTAAAGTAGATCTGAGTAAACTGGTGTCTGAATACACAAAATTCCTCTTTGATTTCTGGAAGTGTCATACCTGTGTTTTTGTGGCTGTCTCTGTGCTACTTCGCTATCACTGCAAAGCTATTGGTCCGGGAGCATACTCGGTAGATGTTGCTGTATCGCTTCTGATGCTGGGGCTGGTTCAGGGATGCAGGCACTGCTTTGTTTGGTGCAGCGTGGATGTGCCTTGTGTATAACTGCTGGGAAAAAATGCCAGTGCTGTCAAAAGAAATAACCTTCAAAGTCTCATGACTTTGGCATCCCAAATAGCTACATATTTTGGAGAAATAAGCAACATTTATTGAACTTGAGATTGACTTGAGATATAAGTAGGTCAGACTTGGGCATTTGCTTGAAAGAGCATCACCTTTGTCAGGTCAGTGTTGACAGGGATGGATTAAAGCCAGTTCAGTTACTGAGCCAGGGACTGCTGCAGCCAAGGTGTCGGGGAGCTGCCCCTGCTGTGACAGCCAGGCCTGCTGTATGTTTGGGTTTCTATGTGGTATGTTAATAGCACTTGGCTCTCTCAGATAATTCGAAAACTGCTGTGGAAGGACTGCTAAATGAAGGGTCACATTCAGCAAGAATTAATTTAACCTCAAGCAATGATACGGCTATGAGGTAGGTTTGTACCACTGAGGTTTGTCTATCAGCACTGCTACCTTTTAAACTGGTAGATGTGTTTAAGCTCGCAGTTATTTATCTTATATTGCTCTCTTTGGAATAGATACACATTTCCATCTGCATATGGACATGCAAGAATCTCAAACCTATTATTACATTTTACTCTGGCTTTCTGGGCCATTTAATGAACTATGAAGTGGTACCGAAATGTGAGACAGTATTACAAAAAGAAAAGCCTGAAGTACAATCTGTAATGGATTTGTGTATAGTATGAAATAGCCATCTCTATGTTTGGAAGAGATGACTTTAACTTCAGTTTTGGGGCAAAAACACAGCTGTAATTTGAAGGTATTGCATTTTTAGCTCAGTGGCATACTTTCTAGAAATATATTAGAGAGGGCAATGAAGATGCAGTGCAATTCCAAATAGAACCACTTTTTCCAATTCATGTCTGAGACATTGAAATAAATATTTGCAATCTGGAATTTTTTAGTTGTATAAGGTCTCCGTAAGAGTGCATGTTATTGTAAGGCAGTTTATAGAGCAAACAATATCTGGTGTCAATGTACAGTATTGTGCACTAAATCAATGAGAGGTGCTTTTGACTTCAGGTTTGCTCAGGTTCACAGATGAATTCGTTAACTTCAGTCTCTGAAGTTGGCTGTGAGATGTGCTAGCCTCCTCATGAATGCACTCACATCCCTTTGTTCTAGGACATGCAGGTGCCTTGCTAACAGAGGATGCTATTGATTAAAATAACTGTGTTTTGTTGTTGTTGTTTGTTTGTTTGTTTGTTTTTCTTTTTAAGTACTGTAGAGTAACTTACTGGGTTGGTGTCCCCACAGAAAACATCCAAACAATTTCAGTGGGCTTTATGAAGAAATACAACTTATTCAATGTGTTACACTTCATTCCCTTATCTCGTGTTGTGTTGTAATAAGAGAGGCCACCATTACTGATGACATCCATTTTTTGGTGCTGAAAACTTGTAGCACTTCTAGCATTTAAACCCAAGTTACCCTGGGCAGTATCATATCTGGTACTGTCTACCCCAAAGTCTCATTTCCTATCAAAAAATAAGTGTGAAATGTGGGGTGGAAAAAACCTCACAGGATAAAATATTAAAAAAAAAAAAAAAAAAAAAAAAAAAAAAAAAAAAACAGATAGGAAACTTAAAAAATTTTTGCTCTGGAAGTGTACAAACAAGATAAGTATTCCTACTCCCATGTCAAAGACATCTTTTAAGATACTGAATCACGCTTGCCTCTTTTAACCTGCTGTGTTCCTGCTGCTTCATTCATCCCATTTCCCAGACAAGTCTGTGGCTTGTACTAGCTGGCACTATCCTGGCTGTACGTACTGCAGACGGATGGGGTGCAAAGACCCCAGTGCCCTCCTTTCAGCGCAAGGTGGATGTCACCCTGAAGCCACCCCTGGCACCACCTTGCTGCAGGGAGTGACTGGAGGGCATTGCACAGTGAGCAGCGCAGGGAGGAAAGCAAGAAAGGCACTGGACAACTTTTGTGTCAGTGTGTTTGTTTTGTGTAAAGCATCTTCCCGAGCCTTAGCTGGCGGCCTGTGAGCTGCAGATTACATTTTGCCGTTGCTAGGTGGCAATGTGTCTTCAGGAAAGGAGGGCTGGGGAAAGAGGCTTTGCTGTGGCGCCTCAGAGGCCTCTCAGTTAGCAGGGCGAGGGGGAGAAGCTGCAGACTTTCTCTTCCTCCCCACTGTTTTTGGGGCAGAGGGGCATCTGGCTCATGTATATACAACCTTTTATTATTGATCTGTGTTAGCCGGGGGGTGGGAGCTAATCCATGTTTTCCTATAAACTAATTTAACACACAGGGCACAAGAGAGGGATGTCAGTGCCAGGCGCAGGCCAGGACTGGGGAGCAGCGGGTGCCGCTGGGCCGGGGTGCTGCAGGGCCACCCCGCTGCCGCCCCAGCCCGGGTGGTGGGCCTAGCTGTGCCGCTCCAGGGGGTGGCTGGGAGCTAACAGGGAAGGGGCTTAGTGACTAACTTCAAGGCTGATGAGTATTCTTGTTTTATTATTATTTTTTCAGCTAGCAGCATGCTGCAAGATGTGAGCCAGAGATGTCCTGAAATCTGCCTGTTTGAGAGCCCATTACCTTCAGAGTACCTTTCCTTCTGGCTCTCCTCCTCTTTGTAAGAAGACCTTATGTTACTTGACTAAACATAGATTAAATTACCCAGTGTTAATTTATTTGCTGGAGATAGCTTTTGCTGCAGAGCAAGACAGTCCCGTGTTCTGAAAGCTTTGATCTGTATAAACAAATGCCATTTGTTATAGATGGTGTAATAGGTTCCAGCTTTATTTGTTCTGAGCAAGTTGTGCCAACGATACATCCAATGTTTTTTTTTTTTTTTTGTATACTGGCAGTTGTGGGTGGAACGGAGATTTCTTTTCATCCATCTGATCCTGGTTGTTATTTACTCAGAAATGACAATTATTTTAAAGAGAATTAATTATGAGCCGCTCAGAGAACTCTAGTTCAGTGCAGCTGGTTGTCAATGATCTACTCAAAAGCTGTAATTATTACAGGTTTGGAAAGAGAGCTGAAATGACCCAGATGGTTAGTCTGATTAAACTGATCCAAAAGTCACCAGAAGTAGTACTAATACTCTGTTTCTACTGGGTACAACAGTGCATATAGACCTGCTATAGCAGGGGACAGGTGCTAGTGGACCAGGTTGAGGTGGCTAAGAGCTGTATCATAAAGACATCAAGCTGGACAGGCTTCTGAAGCAGAGTCCCTAGTGTTGAAAAGCTGAGAGGTTAAAAAACACACACTGAATGAACTAGAACCCCTCTGCCAGCCTCTGAGTGGTTATTGGCCCATACACAGTAAAGGGATAAAACAAACTAAGAAAATAATCTGAGAAGGAAAATGAGGGCAAGAAGAGCCCCATTCAGAGTAGAAGCTCTGGAAAATAATCAGGACCAAGTTTAAGCAGTGTTCTGTTTTCTATCATATCTGCAAGCACTATAATCCAACAAAAAATAAGTCTATCAATAGTCTTACATGTGACTAGTTTTGGAGCACTTGATGTACTCTGGCAGTAATAGCTGTACAAATGTGCTAGTGGAAGCTGCTTTCCTATGATAAAAAGAAACACGTGACAGAAATGTTTAAAAGAAGCGAGGAAAAAGCAAAAAATGCATTGATGTGAAAATGTATTCATGACTGTTAAATCTGGTAATAGTAGGCAAAAAGAGATGCTGGAAGGACCCTTGAGATTGAAAAATATAAGGGAAGGCTCATAGATGGTATATGCTTTCTTCAGCTAAATGAACTTCAGTTCAGCTTGAGGAAGCTTTTAAAGCTTGGCAGGTTGTTTCCAAAAAATAGGGCCCTTCATAGGAAATAGCTGTAGTAATATCAGAGCATGCGCCAGTCAGGTGGCTGTGGGGTTCCAGTGAAGCACTGGTGTAGCATATGTAATCTATGACTCTAGTTTCTCTTCAGATCGTATAAACCTTTTGCCTTTTACTAAAGATTTCCGTGGAGGGGAACAAGCCTTTTTTTTTCCAGCATCGAGGTGACTTACGGCAGCTGAAGGAGCCACCAGGGCCCAGCAGCCCTCGTGAGGGAGGCTGATGAGGCATAGGTGGAGCCAGCAGTGCCTCTTTCCCTGCCCTTCGAAGGCAGCCCCTAGGGAGCAGGGGGGCGACCAGGACGGGTACACAGGGCATGGTGCTACAGTCAGGACATGGTGTGGCAGTTTGGGCGGGCAGGGCGTGCTTGGAGAGGGCAGAGCTTCCCTCCCCGCTCAGGAGAACAGCAGCAGCTCATCTACCGGCTGTCTACCTATAGCTAAACCGCCATGGTCTGCACTAGGCAGCAAGCTCTTTCTAGAAAGTCTGTGGCAACCCAGACTGACTGCCCGCTCAGAAATGCGGCAGTTCAGGTCTCTGGATGCACGGAGTACCTGAGCCTGCTGCTGCCATCTGAGGGCGGCAGAGACACCGTCTGTGTGAGGTGTGTGAGCAGGTGGATGGCCAGGTCAGCCTGGTGGCAGAGCTCAAGGAGGAGGTGGAGAGGTTAAGGGCTATCAGGGAGTGTGAGCAGGAGATAGACTGGTGGAGCAACTCCCTGCCAGGCCTGAAGGAAAGGCACGGGGGTGAGGTCAGACACCCCAAACAGTGGCGGACCTTTGCCATGTTGCTGTTGGGCAGAAGAATGGGACCTAGGAGATGAGGAGGAATGGAAACAGGTCCCTGCTCGGCATTCCAGGGAGCCCTTCTCCCTGCCAGCCTCGCCCTCCCAGGTGCTCTTACACTACAGGTTTGAGGTCTTGGAGCTTGAGAGACCGGTGGGTGAGGATGAGGTGGAAAGTCCACCCAGGAGGTTGCCTAGGGCAAGGAAGTCAACTCCATGCCTCAAGATTGCCTCCGGGAAGAAAGAAAGAAGGGTAGTCGTCGTAGGTTCCTCCCTTATCAGGGGAACAGACGGCCCTATATGTTGGCCTGACCCTACTCATGGGGAAGTCTGCTGCCTCCCTGGGGCCAGGGTCAGGGTCATTGCCAGAAACCTTCTCAACCTGGTTTGCCCCTCTGATTACTATCCTCTGTTGATAGACCAGGCTGGAAGTGATGAAATTGCTGAGAGAAGCCTGAAGGCTATCAAACAGGACTTTAGGGGATTTGGACGATTTGTAGATGGAGCGGGAGGACAGGTGGTGTTTTCCTCCCTCCGTACAGTGGCAGGGAGGGGTACAGAGAGGACCCGGAAAGCCCATCTGATAAGCACGTGGCTCAGGGGCTGGTGCCAACACAGAAATTTAGTGTTTTTTTTTTTGACCACAGGGCTTTACTCGGCACCCGGCCTGATAGCTGCAGATGGGTCCCACCTATCTCTAAGGAGAAAACGGATCCAAGCCCAGGAGCTGGCAGGGCTCATCGAGAGGGCTTCAAACTAGGTAAGAAGGGAGACGGGGATGGAATAAGGCTTGCTAGAGGTGTGCTGGGGGAACAATGTCAGGGCTGGGGAAGAAGGCCGTGGCCCATCTGAAGTGCATATACACTAATACACGCATCATGGGCAACAAACAGGAGAAGCTGGAAGCCATTGTGCAGCAGGCTAGCTATGACTTGGTTGCCATCACTAAAATGTGGTGGGACCACTCCCATGACTGGACTGCTGCAATGATTGGCTATAGGCTCTTCAGAAGGGACAGGCAGCACAGAAGAGGTGGTTGTGTGGTTCTATATATTAGAGAGTGTTTTGATGTAGAACTTGAGGCTGGGAATGATAAGGTTGAGTCCCTATGGGTTAGGATCAGCAGGAAGGCCAACAAGGCAAGCATCCTGGTGGGGGCCTGTTACAGACCACCAAACCAGGATGAGGAGTTGGATGAGGCGTTGTGCAAGCAGCTGGCAGAAGTTGTGCAATTGCCAGCACTTGTTCTCTAGGGGAACTTCAACTTCCCAGACATATCCTGGAAATACTATGCAGCTCAGAGGAAGCAAAGCAGTCTAGGAGGTTTCTGGAGAGCGTGGAAGATAGTTTCCTGATGCAGTTAGTTAGTGAGCCTACCAGGGGAGGTGCCCTGCTTGACCTTCTGTTCACAAACAGAGAAAGACTGGTAGGAGATGTGGTGGTCAGGAGCTGTCTTGGGCAGAGTGACCATGAAATGGTAGAGTTCTTCATTCTTGGTGAAGTCAGGAGAGGGATCAGTAAAACTGCTGTCTTGGACTTCTGGAGGGCAGACTTTGGATATTGGTTGGCAGAGTCCCTTGGGAGGCAGTTCTGAAGGGCAGAGGAGTCCAGGAAGGCTGGGCACTCCTCAAGAAGGAAATCTTAAAGGCTCAGGAGTGTTCTGTCCCCATGTGCCCAAAGACAAGCCAGCATGGAATAAAACTGGCTTGGCTGAACAGAGAGCTGTGGCTAGAGCTTAGGAAAAAAAAGAGGGTTTATGATCTTTGGAAAAGAGGGCGGGAGGACTCAGAAGGACTATAAGGATGTTGTAAGGCTGTGCAGGGACAAATTTAGAAAGGCCAAAGCTCATCTGGAGCTCAATGTAGCTACTGCTGTTAAAGATAAGAAAAAAAATGTTTTTATAATTACATAAACACAAAAAGAAGGACTAATAAGAATCTCCATCCTTTACTGGTTGTGGTGGGACAAGAGATGAGGAAAAGGCTGAGGTGCTCAATGCCTTCTTTGCCTCCGTCTATAGAGGCAAGACCAGTTCTCTGGATACCCAGTACCCTGAGCACGTGGGAGGGGATGGGGAGCAGAATATGGTTTGCACTTTAACATCTTTATCGATGATCTAGATGAGGGGATTGAGTGCACCGTCCGTAAGTTTGCAGGCAACACCAAGTTAGGTGCGTGTGTCGATCTGCGCAAGGGTAGGAAGGCTCTGCAGGAGGATCTGGATAGGCTGGACCGATGGGCTGAGGCCAACGGTATGAAGTTCAACAAGGCCAAGTGCCGGGTCCTGCACCTGGGGCACGACAACCCCAAGCAGCGCTACAGGCTGGGAGGTGAGTGGTTAGAAAGCTGCCTGGCAGAGAAGGACCTGGGGGTATTGGTTGATAGTTGGCTGAATATGAGCCAGCAGTGTGCTCAGGTGGCCAAGAAGGCCAACTGCCTCCTGGCTTGCATAAGAAACTGTGGCCAGCAGGGCTAGGGAAGTGATTGTCCCCCTGTACGAGGCTCTGGTGAGGCTGCACCTTGAGTATCCATAGGGTATCCAAATTAGCTGGCTTGACCAAGGGATATGCAACATGCAGAGCAGTTTGTAGAATAACTTATCACCTTATAACCAGGATGCCCATGTAATGGAGAGGTCACAAGAAAATGAAAGGATTCACAGAGATACCTTAAACATTGCTATTAAGTTTATGTGTGTGTATGTGTGTATATATATATACATATTAGTGGTGTTGAATTGTATATTAGCTGGTGGTTAATTACTATATTTGCATGGAAAGTTAAGACATGATGAACTGTCCCCTTAAAAGTTTCTGGAATTAGCTGCTGACTGTTGTGTGACTACTTGCCTTGAATAATGTTGATGTGTTAGAAGTCTGACACCAAATGCAGCTGATTTCTGCTTGCCTTGGATTTCTAAAATCTACTTTGTGCATAACACAGATGCGTATGCAACTAATGGATATATTATGCCAGTTAGTCCTCTTTACAGAAGACGAAATTCCAACATGATAATGACTCTGTATAAAGGCTTAATGTGATTTAGATGAGACTGTCCAATAACTTGCAATATACGTACTATATTTTAAACAATGCAATTGGACAGTCTTCTTTCAAATAAACGAATCTCATTGTTCTGTATACTTATTGGTATAGACCTAGAGAAAATCAGTAACTGCATTGTGCTGTTAATTCCATTTATTTCTCTATATATTTTACATTATAGTTATTCAAGTTGGGTAATTACCTGAAGAGTCAAAGCTAACTGATCTTTGTTGACAGGCTGTAATGACTTAAACCAGCATCTTCTTTGCAGTGCTTCTGTTAAAATGAAAGCAGTTATAAGAGCATATTCATAAGTTTGCCTAGCCACTGTACAAATATTTTAGAAAATAAGCTTCCAGAAATACCAGTTAAACAGATACTGAGCCAGCAAAGACACCAAATCAAACAGAAGAGATAGGGAAGGCCATTAAGAGAAAGGATTAAGTTATTCATCTCTAAATGGCGTTTCCATTACTGTGGAACTACTTGGAATGAAATGGGCAAATAGCTTTGAAGAAAAAATAGCGACATTGTGGTGGCATCATTTGCATAGGTTATTTTGTGATGACTTTGATTTGGAGGAAGAGTGAAGAAGAATTGGAAATGGATTTTAATTAGTTGTTAGCAGCAACAAAAAAAAAAAAAAAAAAGGAAGGACAAAATATGATTCATGCAGTGGAGCATACCCCGGGCAGTAGGCACTTGCACAGGTGGGAAGACTGTAATTTCATTTTACTTGGTGATGCTCTCTTCCTCTTTCTAACTAGGCTGTGAATGTAACAGTCAGTGTTTGTACAGTGCCACACACGCAGCCTTCCTAGACATCCCTGTCTTCTAGCTAGTGGGAACAGCAGCACACCGTGCTTTTCTGAACTCAGCATGGCAGAAGAGGAGTTTCTGGAAATCCAAAGTATTTTGTCTCATGGATTGAGACATTTTGTCTCCTGCATTTTGTTTCATGGATTGCATTATCACTGGTGACTTAAGTATGGGGCCTGGATTTACACAGGTTGGTTCAGAGATTGTAGTGAATGTGGTGAGTGAACCAGACACAAGTAAGCGAACTTGAATGCAATTGTGTGGGGAGATAGCAAAGCACCAATTTTGCTATTATTTTCTCTTCCCTGAGCCATCAATAAAAGAAGGTAGCCTTGCTTCAACTTCCATAATGAGGTTTTCATAAAAAATTAATCAGACAGGGGTTTTGGAAAGACCTGGAAGCTTCCCAGCCTGATAAGGTGCACCATGTTCTCTTTTGCTGTTACATTGAAAGAACTATACTCTGTAGGGACAGAGGGAGGGCTTACCTGTGAATTACTTCAGAAACCTCAGCGTTCTTGGAATTGGGAATAATGACCCGATTGCTATTTTCACTGCTTTGGAAAAGTGGGAGAGCTTGTTTGCTTATTTATTTAAAGTGGTAGGGATCTAGTTAGCACAGAGGATGGAAATGTACTTGATTTCCCTAGTACTCCATGTTTCCTGACTTTTTAATCTCTCCAGGGCCTTTATTCTATGTAAGTGTACATACCTGTCAAACAGGTTGAGAGAGAAATACAACAATTTCTTGCGGAGAAGCAGGTATCCTGGAACCAAACAGCCATAGTAGTCTCAGGACACCATGGAAGCAGCTTAAAAACAGAGATGCAATTTCATCCCCGTCCCTATTCCCCACAATATTAACAGTGTCTGAGGAAGCTCAGAAAATTGCTCAGTGTGGTTTATTGCTCCTCTATAGTATTTCCAGATTGGTTTATTGCTCCTCTAGAGTATTTCAGAACACTCCAGTTCTGTGAAGTTCTGATACCTTCAGAGACATTGTTGTCTTGAGCCAAAGCTAATTAATTTTTCTTATTATTTTAAGAATGGTTGGTGTACACTGAGTCTCACTGCTATCGGGTAAAATGTCCTGCAGATCTGGCTGGCTCTGTAAGCAAGATGGGAGAGGCAGGTCATCACAGGTACAGCAAAGGTGGAGGAGGAGGGTAATAAATGGTTTGCTGTATGACTTTGAGAGGACAGAGAGGGACTGAATTTCAGAAATATTTGAAAGAATATTTGTTATGCTCTACAAAAAAAAAAAAAAATAGAAAAGAAAATATTATCTATATCATAGTCCAAATATGCACAATTGCAATCACAGGTCTTATTATCCTACTATTCAAATTATAGAGAATGTGTGGTAAGCTCTGGTTACTTCCTTAGCACTTGGACCCAGAGTGCTCTGGTGGCTTGCCATTATGCTCACCATTATACTAGAAGTTGTTCAACCTTGATTTTAAACTTTCACTTTTTTTTTTTTTTTTTTTTTTTTTATCTAGCTATTATCTTTCCTGAACAGCCTGATGTACTAAGTTCAAAATGGTTTTGTAGCATCTTGTGATTTTATACAATCCTAGTAAACAGAAACAATATTGAAAGAAGCACGCGGTAAAATTAGTAACACACACCATTACTTACAAATTTCTGTGAGCTTCCATTTGGCACTGATTTCACCCAATGTGTGTCTATAAAAGTAAATATGCACATACAGTTGTTCAACTTGCTTCTCAAACCAGCCAAGCAGGACTACAAAGTGACTTCCATTCCCATGACTGTGCTATACTATAGTCCCTTGAAGTTTGTTTCAGCCTACAAGTCAGTGTGATTTCTTAAATTTTAATGTATTTTTTTTAATGTAAAGCCTGTATTACAGGCAAAACTGTGACTAGAAGATGAGAATGTCAAGCATGTGCTTGGTGCTGTGCTCTTTTTTTAAATATTGCTTGTTTCAGATCTTTATTGTTCTTCAGTGTTTAAAAATGCGCACATGCTGTGCTTGATAAACTTGGATAGCAGCATTTAGTCTCCAAGCATCAGGTCACTGTGACTTTCGTTTCTGTTATTGCTCAAAGAATGAATCACTTCAAATTTCCTATTAAAAATTTTTCCCTTTAGCTCCATCTTGCTGCTCTGTCCAGTTTAACTATCTGCTACTGAGGAGACCCATTAATACTAAACTGAAAACCTCTCCTTTTCCTTCCTTCTTTGGAAATTCTGTACCTATACTTTGGACTGAGACATCTACGTAATGTTTATTCCTGTTTTCAAGCAAATTCTAGGACTCCATTTTCAATTTCCAATGTATGTTACATAAGCATGTATGTTGCAAAGTCTTTTCATTTCCTATGTTCCTGCTGATCTGTTACCAGGTTGCTCTGATTTTTTTCTGTTATGACACCATAACAGAATATTATGGTTGTGTAGTGTCATGCATAATGCCATGAAAACATGCAAAACCTGGAACTTAACTAAACCAATGTTCTCATATCTCTAAACCCAAACTGGATTTCTTTTCAGATGCCTGCTTCAATGGTTAAAACATTTTGAATGCTTCCATAAGAAAATGATTCTTTTAAAAGCAGACTTTTCAAGAGAATCACACCTTTTTGAATGAGACATTTTGCACTCTGGAACTATTTATGAATAAATTTGATTCTTAGTGGAAATTATTTAATAGGTTAGACTGGAAAGCACAGAATCTGGCAGCATTTTAAAAGTCTAATTTAAGTCAGCATAGTGTCTTCTATGTCAAGGTGTCTGTTTTCTTCCTCTGTCTCTTCTCTGTTCCAAGTTAAAATCTCTAAACTCACTAAATCTCAGATGTAGTGAATAATTTTAATGTCATAGATCTCAAGACTGTGACTAGGGCTGAGCCTGAATGAATGTTGTATTTGCCTAACAGTTTCTTTTCTTTCTCACAGGGTATGCTCTGCTAATTAATCATTCTTTGAGTTGTGGTAAAAGCATAGGCATAAACATACATGTATGTGAAAGAGAAGAAGATGATAATTTTACAGTTAAGGGTTTGTTTGAAAGCTATACTTTTTTATGGTTTTATATGCCAGAAAAAGCCCCCATTACCTACCATATATTCACAAAAAAGTTAATCTTTGAAAGTTCTCTCAGATCAGATTTACATTGTATGGAATCCTCTTGCAAACCTTGAAAAAATAATCTCTATATCTTTTTTCCAGTGTAGGTTTTACCTATTTGCAGCCATTCTGTGACAGCTGTTATAGTTCCCCAGAGATACATTCTTGGATTTCTTTTTATTTTGCTCTGCTATCACTGACTATTTATACTGCCTGCTGTTGACTTTTTTCCCAAGACTTTAAAAAGGTTGTGTCTTCATATGGTCAGAAACACCTGGCAGAACGCTGTAGAGTATCCAAAGTGGTTCTCCCTCAAATATATGTGCATAGATACGTATGTATAATATATTTAAGTGCATGCCCAAATTTTAAAGCTAGGCAAACATGGCCTCATTGATAATACATTTATGATCAATCAAACAAACCTGACAAAAAGGATTTTGGAAAGAAGCTACCGGGAAACAAATAAAAAACCCGTGACCTTATTTAACCTTAGCCTTGATGACCACGACAAAAATAAATCTTGCATGAGGCTATGCAGAGCAGCAGCCCTCTGAAACAAGTACTTCAAAAGCTGCAGTGGCAAAACACTGCAGGTGGCAGGCAAGAGTAAGGCCAGGCAAAGCTGGATGTCAGATGAAAGCAGGCTTCTCAACATTGGAGGCCATTCAGGCTTTTGCATGTGCCTTGTGTAGGAATGGCATCATTTTCTACATAAATCTTGGGGAAGATCTCCTGTAATCGTTAAATAGTCCAGAGAATAAACTAACAGTTTTGGGATTGAGATTTTTTTTTTTTTAGCTATTGAAATAATAGTAATAAAATAAGAAACTGTGTGTATTGGGGGTGGGGGGGTGGGGGGGGGTGGGGGATACCATTTCAAAAATAACTCAAAACCAAATTTTTCCCCTTGGCCAGAAAAGTAGATCCAAAACAATTTATTTAACTCCAAAGAGAATGATTTGCTTTCTCCTAGAAAATTATTCAGACTCTTCTGATTGAATGTGACCAACTTTGAAAGGGGAAACTGACATTTTTTGCAGCCTTAAAACACAGCCTTTTTGTGTACTTCTTAGCTATAAATATATACTAGACTTGATTTGAATTCACAAGGGCAAAGAGTTGAAACTCCAGTCAGTGTTGTTGCACAAATGTGTAACTATCAAGTTTCGATCGTTGCTTTTCAAAGCAATAACAACATACCAGATGCCAGTCAAAGAAACTGGAAGAAATTATAGGATCTGAAAAAGACTGTTGAAAACTACTTTTTTTTTTTTGGTGTGCCTACTGCTGTCATGGCAAGTCCTCTGATACTTCAGTAAACTCTGCTTGGATGGCTGTGTGCACTCATGTGAAATGCCCATTAAAATCAAGAGGAAGTCTGTAGAGGCTCAGAAGTTTTCAAGTATAGAATTTACTGCAGCATTATTGACTAAACTGCTCCTCTAAGTAGGTATGGCTAAAAAATAGATCGGTCTCTGAAAGCAACAGAAACAGTAGGTCTCAGTTCATGCTTTCATTTTAAGTAAGGCATATAATTCAGAATGAGAGACAGCAGAAAAAATAGTCATCATGGAAAGTCAAAATGCTGTGTTGTGCTTCCTATTAGTTAGCTCTTTTGAGAACTTTAGTTGTACTCTTAATTTCTGATGCATCCGTTTTCTGCTTTAAACAGGAAGAGGTGCCAAATCTTTGGGTGACATTGGGACGTAAATGACTGATGCTCCTTTGAAATAAGCAAGGTGATCAAAAAGATGGATTTTAATGCTGGAAAAATAATACTGAAGTGTTTGCTCTTCTGACAGGTGAGAGGATGTTTTCATTCAGCAGCAAAACCAGAGTGGGCATATGGTTAACTTTAATGGGATGGGAAAGCTATGCATCTAAGGAGAGGTCTGGGCAAAATGGCCACCTGCAGCCTTTACTGTTAATTAGCTGCAATACTGGTTCAGCAGCCACAGCCGTGTTTCGTGTGACCTCACTGGTGTGGCATCTGGTCAATTATCTTTGGGATAATGAGCCTTTTCATCCATAGCAGAACAACAACATCTCCCTTGGCTTGCGAAAGATCAGAGCCAATCTGCTGCTCATCAGGGTGCCTGCCATCCCCTTTGTATCACACCTTATTTCAAACCTAACCTTTCACATCCTGCATTAATTGTTTTTAGATTAAATATTAATGAATCCATTTTAGCAGTGTAGGGGGATAGGTGGGGGGAGCTAATAAACACCAAGTATCATCCAAGTGGTAATTTGGATCTTAAATATTCCTGTCTGAGTGTTTGAAAAGAAAGAGAATCAACATTCCAGATCACTGGTTACAAATGATCAAAATCTTTTTCATCTATGGAGGACTGTAATTAACAGCAGGTATCATCCTTTTCCTCAATTGTACATTTCTATGAAACTAATTCTTCCTAACTATTCACTTAATGTACAAAAATTATAGAAACACCCAGCTAAACACTACACCTTTTTTCTTGATGTTTTTAGTTTCCTCACCGTGCTGTAGAGCAAGGCTTTTCAAACATTTGACCCTTCACAGAGGTTTTCCCCTTATTTCAACTCATTCTTAAAGGGTAATGTGAAGACTTGCTTGATCCTACTGAAATAATTGAATGTGTCGTGGCTAAATTTCTGTAAGACTACTCTTTCATGTTTATTGATGAGCTATGAAGCTTTTTCTCTTGCTTTGAAGAGTACTCATGAAGATAAGTTGCAATTTAACAAGGTGTGGCAATCAGTGCAGGAGCATGACATGAATTGTTAATGATTTGAATCTTTGTTTCAGCAACATATAAATAGGAAACACTTATAGGAGCTGGATGTTGCTTGGATCTTGCTGAGTTTGTGTTTTCACCTTTCCTCCCCTACTTGTACAGTACAGTTAGGCTTCTTCTGCAGACTTTGATTAAACTGAAAGACAGAGAATTATGGTTTAATTTTCCTCATGGTCTGAGGCAAGGGCACTTCTTCCAGCTAAGAGAAGTTATTGAGTTTCCTTGAAATGTCAGCTAGAAAGGTACTCATTGACTAATATAAAACAGAAACATCAACATTTTTATTTTTTATTTTTTAATATAAGCTAACACTAATAAATCATAATGTTATGAGACCTACAGGACATATTTTTGATGGCTCTGGAAGTCTTTCTCATTTCTATTCACATGGCTATCTCTAATTTGCTTTTATGCTCATTCAGCTGTAACTCTCTCCTTACTGTTTTCTATGTCTTTGAACTGTTAGCTTCATAACTCTTGTTTTTCTTACCTTTGGATCAAACTAATCAAATGCAAGTAATTAATTTACATTACATCTAACCTGCAGACGTTTCATTAGCGCACTGAGAAGGTGAGAAACTAAAACGTGTGTAGGAGATTTGCTTAAGAAAGTCAGGAAGAGATATTTTAAGTTTTGCACATAAAAGATGTACAAAATTTTAAATTGTTCAGTCGTCATCCTCTGCACAGCTTAAACGTTACTTTGAATTTCAGTTTTTCGATCTTGGAGAGCAGAAAGTTGAAAAGTAGTTTTAAATATTTTATGGTGTTCACTCAAGTAATTCAAAGGCAGCAAAGGCTTTTTACCCTCAAAAAAGCCTCAAAGTTTACCCTCAAAAGTTAGCTCTGTCAGTTGTTCTGCAACTCAGCTGACTCTGGTTTCCGGGGTGTCTTAGGAATGGTAATGGGAATGTTTTCAGGAAGAAATGCATTGCACTGGACTGCCCCTGCCTCACCAGCTAGTGCTGATGCCATCTGATGGCTGTTTCTCTCAGAATCTGCCTCCTTATTTTGAATACCTAGTGGATGCAGCTTCTGTATTAGTTATCCTCTGTGAAGTTCCTCTATTGATCCAGTCCTTGTTCTCTTTGCCCTCTCAACTGCTGCCACTGTTTTGATGAGACAAAAACTAAAAAAGTCTGTCACCTACAAAGGTTCTTCCTTTTCAGTGGACAGGCAATTTAGTGTATAGGCTCTGTTGCCATTAAAATTCCCCTTATGAATCTGAGACATCACAAATGTGCAAAGTGCAAATATGATGGAACACAGTCCTCTCAACAAAGGTTAACGAAGACAGCCTATTAGTATCCTGCTGAGTTTGTTGTCGGATGCACTGTAGTAGAGCCTGGAGGCTTTGCTCTCAGTGGAGCACCGGTACAGTGAAGCAGGGCATGCACCATATGCGGCCAGACAAAGAGAGAATGTTTATAAGTTCACAGACAAGGCTGACAAAAGAGACACAACTGAGATGACTGACTTGCTTAAAAATAGTTTCAAGTGTGTGAGAACCATTCACGTATGCTGCTATCTCCTACTTTTCTAAGGTGGCAATGGAAATGGGTAAGTTGTTAAGGATATGGCTTGAGGAGGGAGTCAGAGGAAATCCTACGTTTCAGTCAAAATGTGGTCCAAAAGGATGTCTCAGACCCTTTTTGAAAACGGCGGGGTACTTTGCACTGTGACTGTCCCAGTCAAGCCACTATTATTCCGACAGGGAGAGACTGGGATAAAGATGGATGAAATTTCTTCTAAAAGTGAATGGTAGTGACTGGGTAAGGCTTATGCTCGAGGCTGAGTGGCAAAAGATGTATATCAGATACAAAATAATCCCGCTCTCCTGCAACACACTTTAAAATCAAAAGCATGATCTTTCCTTGCATTCTTCGTTATTCTAAGACAAAGTACAGAGTCAAATGCAACAGGAAAATCTTAAGCACAGTTATTTACCAGTTTAATACTTTTTCTGAAGTTTCAGGGCATTATCCATCTGTAATCAAATCCTTTCTCTTGCAAATTCAGGCTGGTTTTTGTGCATTCAGGATTTGAGTCAAATCTCTTCAAGACAATGACTTACTGAGGAATCCCTAGTTTTCCATTCAATTTTACTTGGAAGATGTTTTGTTTCTTCATTCCCAGTGTTCTTTGGATCTTTTATAACCAATAACCAGTAAATGAATGCATTTTTTACTTTTTTATTTTCACACTGAATAGAAATATAGTTAACCATTTCTTTTTTGTTCCTTTTATTTGCTAGTTTTTAGCCTGTAAAACTTTTTTTTTTTTTTTTTTTTTTTTTAATCTAGTTAGATTACTTTACATGCATGGGTATCAATTGTAAGAGACATCTATTAGCCTAGAGGTTCATACTTGTCTCTGACTTTAAATAGCCTTGTGTTCTTGTGGTACTGCAGAAGCAGCGATGTCTAGTGCTTACAGGGAGATTTACAGAATGGTGGTGCCAGAAATGTTTCAGACTCTGCTGCTTGCTTGTTCTGTGGCTTCTGTGATGCACTGTCATATTTCACGGAAGTTTTTGAACTTGGTCTCTAAAATCTACTTTCTCTAAATGATTATGGGTAGATTACCAGACTGATTTTCAGGGTTGCTGAATACACACAATTTTCTCATGCTTTAAATAGTTCTAGGCAGGCACCGCCTCCAGAAAATCAGGTTGTTTCCTCTGATAACAAGCTACGTGTGTAGACTGCTAAGGTTATACATAAATTGGGCTTCTTTCACCATATCTATGTCACTTAAACTGTCTCCCTTCTCCCTCTGATCGATTTTTTTTTTTTTTTTTTTCCCTTTCTTCCATCCCAGAGTTCATGACTTTGCCTCAGGTCACTTGGGATGTTATTAATGGTATGTCTTCCTTATATTGACAGCAGAAAAAAATGATGTTTTAGATGGTTCAGACTGAAGCGCTCCTCTCCCCTCTTCTGTGTTTATCAGAGGAAAGAACTCCTCTTCTGCTGTCAGGCCAAAGTCAGGAGTCTGGGGTTTGGTCAAGTCATCTGCAGGTCACTGAGCCTCCAGGGTGGCCTGGCTGCTTCATGTACCGGTCTGGTAAGGGAGGGTGGAGACCACAGCACAGCAGCAGAGGTTGCTCAAAATATTCCAGTCACTGCAGACGTACACAGCTGAGGACAAAAACCCTGCTTTTGACTTTAGGGGTTGTTTCTGATCTAGAAGAGAGAGGCTGTTTTGGGGCTGAAGTTATTTCTCAGAGGTGAGCTAGAGAGTAAGCTCTTTGCTGGTAGCAGGATTACACCTGCATTACCTGCTGGAGGCTTTCTGGATTCTCTGTCCTGGTTTTGAATGCCAGAGGCAGCTCTGTCCTTTCTCTTTTCAGAGCTGACAGGCAATTGGTGCTATTTTAAACAAGTCATTCTCTATTTTGAGTGCTGACATGCACATGGTAAAATATTAGTATTTCATAACATTGTGAACTATTGCCATCTCAGGAGCTCCAGCCTCACAAATCAAACACCCAAGCTGTGAAATGTACACATTAGGTTTGTTAAATTTGCATTCTGTTAGTGAAACTTGAACAGTTCTGGTTTCCAGACTTTGCTGTGCTGTAACAAGGACTAGAAATGCACTGCTGAAAACCATGAAGGAGAGCCAGAGGTTCTTCAGTAGCCGATCCCTTTCGGCAGGAATGAGAAAGGTTCTCTCCATCTTGCATGTGGAGAGAACCTTTTGAAGCAAATCTTCTATTGTGGTGCTGACATTCTGGGCAGGACACCGAAGGTATCCTTCCCATGTTACAGTAGTCTCCTGTCAAGCTGTGTAAAATGGACAATCTGTGCCACATGCCCTAACTCTGGGGCATTACCAAATGCTGTGGCAGAATGGTAGGAACAAATGTCTCCTCCCTCCTGACACATTCCTTGAAGCAACAGCTGAGCTAAGAGGAGCAGGATTAGAAGTGTGTTCAATCTAGCAAAAAGTCCTATGATTTGCAGTACCTTTTTTTTTTTTTTTTTTTTTTTTTTTTATGTCAGCATGAGAACAATGATTTTAAATGCTTGTGGCTATACAAGCTTTTTTATTTAAGTCACATGTGACTTCATGAACTTAATGCGCTTGAGAGCGTAATGCACTTCAAAAGAGATCACCTACATGGAACTATAGGTGTAATGATGGCTAAAGTTTTTCAGATGAGTTCCTTTTTTGGTATCCTTTCCAATCCTGTCAAAGACTGGAGATCTAGTTTTTCAGTGCTCACTTTTCCTTGCAGTGGAAATGTGAAATTTTTTTAGTTTTTATGACATATCAACACAGAGAAGTTTAAGAGCTTGTCTTTTCATACCTTGTCTCCTGGGTAACTCCTGCCCAGCTGATGCACTTCAGACCATATATATATAGATGAATATTTTTGTCTGTGGAGTGCTGACATTTAGAGAGCATTATGGTAGTTAGATGTGATATCATTTATGGTATAGTCAAGCTTCAACAAAGGAATTCCAGGTTTCACCTACAATTTCTGCCTGTTTGCAGAGACCAGGTAGACTCAGGCTTGTGGCTGTGTAATTCACTGAGGGATTTTTCTTGTTTGACCTCATATTCTCCAGTCAAGAATTTTGAAGTAATACTTTACAGAGCTACTATAACAGTCCACATGGTTCCTATAAATTTAACAGGATGCAATACAAAATAATGCATGTGTACAAGAACATGAGTTATGGTGCTTGTGGGGACCACAACTTTGCATTTCCTGACTTTTGAGTGTTAAGGTGGGTTTTAAATTCTTCACCATAGTAGCATTAATATAGTTTAGTACAGGAAATAACATACCTGGCCCTCCCCTATTTCTCTTCTAGACCCCACCACCGATTTCACTGCGTTTTATGGGGATATAAATGAAACTCTTGCTATATCTGTTAAATCAGCTGATTCTTGCTCTGCTTGACTTAACAAATCCAGGTCATACTTTAGATAAAATAACCCTCAGTATTTTGCTTAGTTTACACAGCAGGAATAAAGGAGAAGGTGAGAGAGCTGCTCAGCTGTGGCTGCTTGTTAAACAGCAGGGAATGCAGAAGCTTCTAAATAAAACAAATGCTTGCAGGCAGAGAACTTGAAAAAAATGAGCTTAACTAGAGCACTACTACTTCTATTTAGCACAGAGGGCATTTTGCAATACTGTAATAGCAATTTAAAGGTTAATACAGACCTGTAAATGAGGGGTTGTTTCAAACCTAACACAGTTTTCTCTTGGTGAATATGTTAGCAGCAATCTGAAGAGTAATGGTGTCAGCAGTGAGGAAGCAGTGTTGTTCTCTATCAGAAATAGGTTTCAAATTAAGACATCTGATGAGAAAATGATGGGCCTAGACTAGAATACCGCTTCTGGAAGAGTCTGCAGTTTTGATCTTAATACTGATGCACGTGTTTCCTTGTTTACTTCTTTGGGCTTAAATGAAAAATGTTAATATTTGAAACCATGATGATGGGGAGAAAAAAATCTTCATGAAGCCCTTAATAGTCTATAAACCATGCGTGTAGGGATATGAAAGGCAGACTTTAAGAATTAGCTGTTACTGCATGACTCATTTACTTTCTGAAATACTGGCAGATGCAGCTGTAGAGTTCCCCATTGAAATTTTCCTCTCAGCACTGTATCAAAAGAGTGTAAAAATATTCAGCATTCTTGGTAATTCCAAGGGCACTCAAATAGCTTTTTTCTCTGTTTTGTACATCATCCTACTCATTTCAAGGTGGAAAGATTGCCTTCTGTTTCATCCCCTAAATATCTAATTTGGACATCTTAATCACAATTGGTCACTGTGATTAGAAACATAAATTCTAGCCTACAATCATATTATGTCTTAGGTCAGAATATTTTTTTTAATGTGGATAGAGAATTGTAGTTACAGAAAGATAATGCAATGCATGGTATTCCGCTGTAGTATTTAGTAAGGTGAATAATAGGTTCAGTAATTCTGGTAACCATTTGTTCTGTTAAGTCCATTTCATTTTATTGCATCTTCCTAATTTTGATGCTCCTAGCACTTGTGCTTACTGGACTGGTGCAGAATTGACAAAATACCTATCGCTCAGGCAGCTGATAATCACATTTGTTAGGATGCGTGATCATGCAGTGCAGATGTACAATTACACAGGAGATAATACCTTAATTCTAGGTACTTTCATTTTATTATGGGGCTACAGTTGCTACTCTACTAGTTCGCATTAACCTCCATTTTTTACTTTAATTCCATCTATTAGCTTTGTGCAACTAAAACATCATATCTTACCTAGGTTCGCAGCACTTTTCTTCCTGCATTGATTCAATGTTTTTGATAATTTGAATTCTCCTCTTAATTTTAGTTAAACTTTAGAAATTCAGGAACCTCTATAACTACTTCTGTTTTCTTTGCTGTATGAAGCTTCAGAGTTTTGTATTATTTCCTGGAGTTTCATTGATGAAAAACTGAATGCACAGGTGTCAGCTCAGTTTCTTAAGAAATGAGGCTTATGTGCTGTGCTGCTGTCAGTTTCTCACTAATCCTTTTTGAACTCATTGCCACATTGACGGACAGTAGAGATATCAAAGGTATGAAATGTCTTCAAGCTTCTCTAAATTCGTGGCTGGATAGATGAGTGAGATCCAAATCAGTATCAATTCCAATGTCAATCAGATGAGAGATGCAGGAGCCAGCCAGCCAGGTGTGTGTGCTGGTCACTCAGTGCAGGCGATGCTCTGAACTGCCCTTGGCACCTAGAGCCTGTGGCAGAGGCAGGAGGCTGGGGGAGCGAAGGGGATGCAGTAAAGAAGGAGAGGCAGCAGCTGGAGAGCAGCACCGCATGTGTGTCCATAGAGAACTAGGTGTCTTCTGGTCGCCTGCCTGTTGCACAGCCTGGTGCAGAGGTTATGTTACATTTTCAAAGTAAGAATTCTTCCTTTTTTTAATCAAAAGGCAGCTATTTAGAAAGAAGTGGAAAATAAAAATGTAGAACTGTGCAAAAATTCTACATTTTGTTTTGCCTTTTTTCTCTATCCTTCCCATTTTAATAAGTTCTCAGAATGTAGCAATCCCTGAACATGAAGAAAATTAAAAATATTGTTTGATTCTAAATTCACATAGCTAAGAAAAATAAATGAATACTGCAAATCCTTTACTCATCTGGCTCTAATGCAGTCACTGCTACTCTAAATTCTACATAAATCCTCTTTAATATTCATCATACGTTCTCACTCCCAGGAGTTTGCTGGCCAGTTTCAGTCATGGCATTAGTAGGTTGCAACTTCCTGTGGAAAGAGAAAGTGAGAGGGGATGAAAGAGACAAGTAACTGTGTGTGATGATTGAAATAATTGTCTCAGAGCATGACCTCTCTTTCCTGTTCTCCTTGATCTGCTAGAACACAACTCTTCCCTTGTTGCTGGTGATAACATTACTCATTGGTGAAGCAAGCATATTTTTTCAGTGAAAAGGAATCCACTTTAAAAATAGAAAACAGTTTTTAATTGCATTGCACATTGCAGTGAAGTATGTCACAGAGTTTTTTTTACGTACTCCAATTTAATCTCCTCAATATCTCCAGTGTCTCTAGTGTGGTGAAGATACCAAACAAGTCAGAATAAAAGGGGAAGGAGCTAGGAATATACCCCTAATTGTTTTCTGAATCTGACGACCATACCTTACTTAGTAGTAACATTCTTAGTCAGCTAAATCACCCTAAGTGAATCATACTGCCAAGGTATAAATAAAAACATAGATCAAATGTAATTGTTTAGTAGTTGTTATTCCCATCAGAATATCACCAGAATTTCTTACTGAGACCAGAATTTGTTTACAGCTGTCAGTATTTTGACTTATAGTATTTTTGCTAGCAGAAACTGCTCATTCATGAAGGGAAATTGGTTAATGAACATATTGATCACAGCTTTTAAATACAACATGATAAAATGTTGAACTGATATTAACAGAAGAATAATGAAAAAATACTTTGCTAAATTGATTTAATAGTCTTGACTGATTTTTAACTATATGAATGAAGGAGTTTAAAACAACCTTGGATTTATGTTTTTTCTGTAAAATAATTAGAATGGTGGAGACCTGATTTTTATGGACTCTCACTGTGAGACTGACCCATAAGCTTTGTACAGGTGGATATCCAATCCTTAGTCACTGTGTGTGATGATTTTTCAAGCCAAGTCAATCAATATTTCAAAATTGACCTTACTGGTGTCTCTTTCTATGTGATGTATCAAGGATGGTCTGAAGTAGGCAGCACTGGGTCTGCCGTTTTTGTACCAACCATGCCAAGCATGATGTTGATAGATACTCTAATTAAATTCTTGTTGAGCAGCCTTAAACCTTTTTAAATTTGTTCTTCACCTTACTTTTTTTTATTATTATTATTATTTTTTCTTTTTTCTTTTTAACTTTGCTTGTCTCTTGTCTCTTACTTAAGCTGATATGTGGTATCCAGAGATCTGAAGCTTGAGGGAAAAATACAGGGAGCATTGATCTTGCAGTTTACACTTCTTCTTCAGAAGTAGCACAGCAATAGCAGAGGTGAACGCAGCTAGAAAGGAAGTGTTTAGAATGTCAGGAAATAATTTGAAGAAAAAGGGGAAGGTGGAGGAAAAAAAAAAAAAAGAGTAGAAAGAGCTGACCTCTTTGGGTGATATATGTAAGAACAGCGGAAGCTACTTTTTAAAAGAAAAAAAAACAACAGACAACACAAAAAAAAACAACAAAACAAACCACCAGTCCTAGAGAACAAAATAAAACTTCCCTGAAGTTTCTAATAAGATGTTGGCAAACATTGGAGTTTATAGATAATCTCAGAGCATTTAATTTGGGCATCAGATTTTAGTCCTATTGCAGGTACAAATGCTACCATAGATTCAAGGGAAGTAGATTTAGAAAAAAAATATCCATCCCGTGTTTGCAGGGGCATCATCCAGTGCTATCTAATTAAATAAAATTGGGAGTTCTGTACATCCAACAATTAAAAGAAAAAAAAATATTGAATTCTGACCAAAGCCATTTCCTGTCATCATATGTACAATTGCCTTGTAACGATGCAAGGAAAATGGAAATATTTTGAAATGCACTTTGAATTTTATTTGACAGAAATAGATGCAGATGAAGGTAAGGGTATCACTTCTTGGTATGTGCTCTAGAAGAGGGTTTACTGAATATTTACAAGCAACATATGAAGACTGAAAAATGATGTCAAAAAATGAATATAATGAACAGTTCTCAAGAACATTGCCAGTTGAGGAAATGTCACATGAAAGATGCAGATTCTTAATGTGGAGGAAAAAAACAAAACAAAACATACAGAAACAGTTGATCAAGATGTGCTAAAATAGAGAGGAACAGGAAGTCCTGGGGCTTGGGTAATCTGCTGGATTTGCTGACATAGGGGGGAAGAATCTGCTAAATTCCAAAGGGGGTGTTGAGTGAGAGACTGACCTCTCAATGAAGGCTGGTAATGGAGAAGAAAGGAGAATTGGGACAGCAAAGGAGAAAAGTTATTGACCAAAGTATGTGGAATTGCACATGAAGCTAAAACTAAAGTAATTTCTTCATCTATGCAAAAGACAATTAATATTTTTAATAAAAAACAGCAGACTATTAAAGCCAGAGGCTATTTTGAATGTTGGATTTTGCATTAATATTGGTGGGATTCAGGGAAATCAAGGTAAGGAAGGTTTTATGTGATGACTGAATAGTGTCATTGTTTGTCATATTCAATGACGTTACAATGGAAAATACAGTATTGTGACAGTTTCTGCATTGTTCCTTTTCATTTATCCCTCTCTCGGCTGTGCATTTCTCTTCTGTTCTATCTCCATTCATATATTTCAAAGCAACTCCTTCTCATCACATAGCATAACAAATAAATATAGTTGTTATTAGGTTTGGTGTTAACTCAATGGAAGTCCAGAGAAAGGTGCATAATGTGTACTTGGATGTTTTTAGTCTCAGAACATAGTTCTAAATAACAAATAAAGGCATTACTCTTTCTCTGGTGCATGCTGTAGTGATTCGTTTCTAGCATATGTTTGTAGTACAGCATTAGTGCAGGAATTTCCCATTCTTAAAAAGAAATGATACAGCACTGAATCAGATTAATCCACACAGGTCTGATGAAATAATTAGATCAGGTGAATGTTCAGTAATGCTCTTCAAATGTTTACCCTCTTTCAGGAATATTTGTAGAAGTGGAAGAAAAATTGTTTTCTATTCAAGAGTATTGTGGGTCAAGGATCAGTGAAGAGGAGTACACTTGCAAGGTAAAGAAAGTGAATTTGAAGAACTTGATAATAGTATACAAAATGCCTGACTGTGAATGAGGTGTGTTGTCATTTAAACTTGATTTGTTAACTGTCCTTTCGGAGCAAGGTCTGACACTATAAAGAATACAAAACTAGAGGCATCAAAGATAAAACGAAGGGTGTACACAGGAACTCATATAACAGGAACAGGAAAACATGGTTCTAATTTAACTTCAAAGGCAATGTTGTTATTTGGTGTTAGAAAGAAGGTCATACCTCTTGAAGTCCCCAAAGTGTAGAAAAGTAACAAGGAGCTGAACTCATTGGTCTAAGTAAGCTCAGTGTCACTCATTACCGTACAGAAAGGAATGGACAGAATCAGAACTATGGCTTGTACTTTACTGCTTCAAACTTTTATTTGCATGATACCAGGTTTCATTTTATTGGTGTGGCTGCTTACTTGATGACTAAAGAAGCAGAGTACTTCTGAACAGGAATAATATGGCGCAAATCTAAGGTGACTTATGCAAACATTTATCATTGGTTTCTTCTCTACTACTAGTGGAATAACACCCATATAAAATTAGTACTGGGAAAAGACAGTCCAGGTCTACTTGCTCTTTGGGACATATTAGAAGTTGTCTATTTCTTCCCATTACCCTGAGTATACATGAGCAGCTAACAGGTACGTTTTTATTTACTGGGAGCCAAAAGAATGCTGAGCTGCAAATACACTTATGCTCCAGAGATGCTTAACAGGGCTATAAAAAGAGAACTTTTCAAACTTGCGATCCGAAAGATGCAATGGGCTCCTTGCAGTTAATAAGTTGTTTAAGAATTAGGTGCTTCCTCAGTGTTTTGGTAATTTGAACTGACAGAAACATAGTCTACCGCTCAGTAATGGCAGGTGAAAACTAGGCCTTGTGGGAGTCGAGAGGAATTCTGCCATCAGCATCAAGGGAGACAGGTTTTGCATATTCGTTTCTGGATGTGTGAGTATTATATTCATGAATAGCTAAAGTGAAACTCTCTGCATATATCCATAAATCTCCATTTCATATTTCTACATACAAAATAGGTATAAAATTGCATATACTATACTCTGGGGCCTATAGTCTTGGATATGAAAAAGTTGGGTCCTAAATATGCCTGCTGAGAAATATACAGATTCCCTGAGATGCAGAAATTTACTGCTGGCTATATACAGCGTGTATGCGTATCGGTTGCAGTGACACAAAGAACGTTATAGATTTTCTGAAGAGTAGTGTGGTATCAAGTTTAAAAGGTGCTTGAGGAATATAAACTACCAATGAAAACTGTAGGGGAAAAAAATAAACTGCCTATAAATTAGAAAAACAGTGTTAAGAATATTAAACCTGATGGACAAAAAAATTGCTACATTAATGTAAACATTTTATAATGTACATAATACAGCTCCACTTTTAGGAGCAATGAATAACTTGCTGAAAAAAAAATCCAAATTTTCCTGTAAGGACATGAATTCTGAGAGCTCATGGATCACTAAAGTTTTTGGTAAGCAGCAGAGCTGGATGACCTTTCACATTTCTAAATTACATAGTATTTTGCGGTGTTCCTTTTGTGTTCACTTTCCATGGACAATTGTGTGATTAAGTTTTATTGGCATGGCAGTTTGCAAAAAGTTTCAAAGTTATGTGTGTGAAGAAGAAAGGAAAATGGATTTTAAATTTGTGTGTGTGCAAATCAATCTCTCCAGCCGTGTTAGTGCACTCATCTACTCTGGGAAACAGGTTTAATAGTAACGTTTGTTTGTGTATGCTCACAATAAATGAGGTGCACAATAACTTGTGAACTCTTTAAGATCGACCAGAGAGCTAAGGCATTGTTTCTGAAGGTTTTAACAGTTGTGTTTCTGTATTGAGTGATTGCAAAGATCTTGCCATTCCTTATAAAATCATCAGAAGTTTCCAGTAAGCAGATGAGCTGCAGAACTTTTTGTTGCAGCTCTCAGGTGGGTTTTATTTTCACTGACATTTAAAATACATTTATTATTATCTGTCACGTTTTCCAAGCTGCCTTCTCCCAGCTCCCTACAACCCACCTCAGACTCACTGGGTACTATTTAAAAGAATACATTTTCTGTCTAAAAGGATAAAGAATAAAAACCACTTAAGGTTTTTCAGAGTAGCCTATCTTTTATACAAGTTAGTTTCAAAGAGTAAAAATGTGCTGCAGTTCTACAATGCCATTGAGACCTGTGCATAGTGATGCTGATTTACAGTATTCATATGCCTTCCATGTTAATCTGTTGAACGGAATTTAATTCAGGCATCTATTTGAATATCTTGATCTGATGGGGATGAGTTGTTTTATTGAATCAAGACCAGACAGAGGGAAACTGTCCTTTTTGGGTAATCTTGTCTATTCTTTTCTGAACAGGAATTAATTTCCTCTTATTCATGCTCTCTGGAGCTTTGTTCAGGCTGTTTTTAAAAAGCATCGAGTGACGGAGCTTCCAGTGCAAACTTACAAGAACTTTTACAAAAGGCCACTACTCTAACTGATGTATGAGGGAATGGAATGTGAATTAATGTATGCCCTTAACCAGAAGTTTTAGGATACAGTCTAAGTTCTAATGGCTGGATCACTTTATTTCTCAGGAAAAGCCAGAGAACAATGCTCTGTTTACATACTGAGCTATTAAAGAATGGAAATTGGTTGAGCACAGAAGGTGTTTCTTCCATTAATCAAGTTACAGTTCCCTCTGTGCCACTGAAATCCAAAGTTAAACTTATAAGTAATCTGATTTAAACATTAAAATATGCTCTCTCCGACATGCCAGATGGCAATCAGTAGCCTGCCATAATCCAAGCTATATTTCCCTTCTTTAATTGCCCCCCATTTTTTTTTTTTTTAAAGGGCTTATTTAGTTTTCTCTGATATTCAGTGAAAACCAGATAAAATATAGCAATTCCACTGGGTCAGTGTGCAGAGATTTCATTTTCAGTCTTTAATACCGCATTTATATTCTCTTTCTAGATTGCTCTACAACTTCTTCCTTTTTTATCTATGTAGAAATTAAATGCTGTGGCACAAATTCATGTTGCAGAGAAAAGTCTTTACAATTGAAGGCGGATTTCGTCCTTTCTCTTTGCAAGAGATTTCTTTTATTTCCTTAATGAAAAAGTTGTTGAATTACAAAGTTAAACTACTAGAGTGCTTAATTTCAAACTTTGTCCATTGCAGTATGTTAACATAGCTTCTTTTTCTCCAGCTTTTGCATTTTCACATATGGAGTCATTATATTGTGCCTAGGTGAAAATACAGTCCTAGAGTCAAAATATTTCATGTTTTTGGCTTGCAGATCAGCTTTGCTTGCATGTTTTTATTTTATTTTATTTTAATTTTAACTTTTTATTTTATTTCAAGTCTCTGTAAAACCTATGTTTTGAAATTGTGGAAGAAGCCTAAATGGTCCTAATAGCATTTAACTATGTTCCGCCTGAACGTGGTTGACAGCACAACTCTGCAGTGCCTATGTGAGCTTAGAAGGCAGTGGTTCACAGGAGAAAACCCTTTATCCTTTGACAGTGTGAGCCTGCTAATCCAAGACTTAAATGCACCTAAAGTGTGAGTGAGCGTTATGCATACTCTGGCAGAAGAAAGAGTATGTGAACCTCACTAGCTTTTGATCATGATGTCATGCTGCATTTTGTCTTCTGTTGATACAAGTATTTCTAAATTCATATTTCAAGCCAGTCATAGAAATGATAGAGGTGAAGAAAACAAACCTGTCAACCTGCCTGTTTCAACCTCAGATCATGTCACTGGTCCGGTTCACCAGGGTAACTTCTCAATGATTTCTTTGACACATCTGATGGGGAGACTGGTCTGGGAATGTGAATGCTCACCTTGGAGGAGAGGTTGTCTTGAACTTTCTTTGCTATTAAGGAAAACATAAATTTTGAATTACATCTTAGTTATGTTGAGGAAATTTTCACTTTTGCAAGGGAAAAGCTTTAACAAAGATGGGCTATTTTATTTTGCCTGATATTTAACCTGTTTCTGTTCTGTGTAATAGAAAGCAAATAGAATGAAATGGATGTATTTTCATGTGGTAGCTAGATAACGTTCTGAATGTAGCTTACTTGATAAAACCTAGCCTTAGGTGTCTTCAATTATCTATATCATATTGGGAATTTTAGTGCTGTAATAATTAACATAATTATGCTTGTTGAGATACGGAAGCTATCCCCTATTCAGAGGTTAAGTAGTGATTCTCTTTGTAAGTCAAAAGCAGAAACATTTTTTACGGTTAGAATGCTTGGGTTGCTTACAAAAACTATTTTTGTTTGTAGCAAAATGCAAAGGTAAGGTGCAAAAGTACACTAATACAATAAGTGCTACTCTATGAAAACTAAATGAAGAAGTAGCGTAACCAAGAAGAATCTAATTTTTTAATGTAGTTAAATAAGTCTGGAAAAAAAATAGCTTTGTAAGTAGGGTATAAAAAACAGGCTTGTGATGTGGTTCTTAAAAATTTTCTTCAGAACAATGTTTGGTACAACTTGTGATATGAATATAAAAACAGGCACCAGGCTGGAACTGGTCTTATTCTAGTGTGCTGCATTGCGCTTGAGGGAGGGGTGGATGATTCGCTATTTTGTCTAATAAGGAATGTTAATGTGGTATCTTGCTTGGATTCCTTGTGAAATTTGACAGACCATTCAGTGGGATAAATCTAACAAACTAATTGTCTCTTTGGCTCTTTGTTGTAGTCCTATGTGCTGTAGGTCCCATTGGAGGAACTAAGGTTCAGGGGGGGAAGTGAAATCTCAGACCATTGTACTGTTTTAACCTGATATTTTGGTCAGACTGCTTGGAGTACCAAACCCCCTCACCATCTCTGTCATACCACTCCTCAAGAACTGGCACCTCAGACTGCCTCAGGAAGTTTTCTCCTCATTAAAAAAAAAAACAAAAAACAAAACAAAAAACCACATAGCTCTAATATTTCATCCAGTTTTTCATATATTAATAAGACTCTATCTTACATTGTAGGCAGACAGATATACAGCAGGTATCTCCCAAGTTAAAGAGTCAGGAGAAACTATATGGCCTCCTCCTTGGCCAAAAGCATGCTAGATATGGTGACGTTCTAGCATCACTTTGTAATTACATGTTGTAAAATTGTGTTTTCTTTATTATATTTTGTGCGTGTCTTCAGAAAGCCACAGCCCATGTGGTGATACTTATCCTCCATCTGATGGTGGAAGAGGTAGAAGTTGGAGTGGGGTAAGGATCTCATTTACATAGAATCTAAGTTCCTGCAATGACTTGCAAAATGGCATGCAAGTTGCATGTAATATCAAAATTATACATTCAGGTCTGGATCCTCATAATGTTTCTCAGGGACTGAGAAAAAAATCTTCTTTATACTACAGGATAGCAAAACACCAGTGTTAAGCACCTCCCTTCGGTCTGGTCAATAAAACTAATTTAACTTTAATAAACTCAGAGTGACAGAACTGTACACATTACTGGCAGATGAAAAGTGTATAAGCAAACTGCTGTCTTTTTTTGCTTCATTGAGACCATTTTTTGTTCTCCTTCAGTAGTTATTTCTGTGATATGAAAAGAAGCATTTCTGCTAAATAACATCGGCTATTTCACTTGACACATGTTTGCTGGGTTGAAGGACGTGACAACCACAAGAAAACTAATATAATTCATCAAACTACTTTATATATACAGGTTAAATTTCACTGTATTCTGTTGTAGTGGTATCAATATTTAGTAACATTATTTACATAGGATTTTATTCTTTACTGATCCTATTCAGATAGGATCAGGCATAATGAAGTCCAGAGGTGTTTTAAAACTAAGAGGATTTTCTTTATTATGAGACTTTCCAAGCATGTATTACCTATCTCCAAATACATAACATTGTTTTTTCCAACAGCCCTACCCAGCTTTTCTTTTTTTTCTTTTCTTTTCCTTTTTTTTTTTTTTTTTTTAAATTCAACCCTCCAGTGAATATTTTTTCCTCTGAAAGTCGCTGTTGTTTCAGAGAAAGTGGTTGACTTTGAAATTTTGTTCACTGAACTAAAAATACGAAATTAGATATTTGGGACTCCATGTTTACCACTGGATGAATTACCCTTTTGATTCCTTTCTTCTTCTTTACTATCCCTTAAGATGAGTTATATTTACAATCCAAAAATATAGTTACCAGTGCTTTGCTGTGATTATCTAGGGTTTAAAGCATTATATTATGAACATTACCCTATCTAAGAGTAATAATTCTAATTTCAAAAGTATGTGATAGAACCCTTAATTTTCTGTGAAGGAAGGAAGTCAATAGTCAGTCACTGAATAAACACAGTTTTCAGAATTTCTTTTCCTTGCATGACCTTTTGTAATCTTGTTTACAAAAGCAAGGTAATAATAATATCTAATCTAATGAAGCAAGGTCTTAAACATTAAACCACATAGATCACTTTTGTTAAGGCATGTAATTCTGTGCAGATACAAGAAAATAAATGGAAATAAATAGTTATATAGTTATAATAGTTATAAATCTAATATAGTTATAATAGTTATAAATATAGTTATAATAGTTATAAATAGTTATAAATAGCTATAATAGTTATAAATCTTGGCTGGCTTCAGTTTTTTTAAAAAAGGCTTTCAGTGAAAATTCTAATTTTCTGATTTCTACACTTGGAATCAGATTTTAACAACTTAGTGTTCTGTGATTTTTTATTTTATTTTATTTTTTTTTTGATTGGCTGATGCAGTCTTTCTCATTAGACAAGAGGATGAACTATGAGAAAACCTTTAATGCAAGGGCAAGGTGGCCACCCCCAGTGGTCTTCACCACCTGCAGCGTACATTCCTTTCAAAATTAAGGAAGTTGAAATCAGCTGAGGTAAACTGCACTGTTTGCTTCAGGCTAAGAGAAGCCCAGGGTACTGCTGGGACCATACAAATGAAAGATATTTTTTTTCCACATTTTAGTAAGTATTTCCTAAATAGTAAGCTGATTCTAAACCATCTCCTGTTTGCAGTAAGCCATGTGGTAAGAATTATTGGTATTTGCTTTCTTTTTATTGTTCAATGATGTCTTTTTTTTTTTTTTTTTTTTCCCCAAGCCACAAAACGTTTATTATTATTATTATTATTTTAACCTGGAGAAGCATAGGATCTACTTTCTGCCTTCAAGTCCTTAAAGTGGGCTTATAGTGGAGAGAGGCAGACTCTTCTTAGAGGTCAGTCGTGAAAGGTTGAGAGCCAAAGAACAAAAGTTTCAGCACAGGAAGCTCTGATCAGATATAAAGAAATGGAGGTAGTCAAACACTGAAACAGGTTGTCCAGAGTGATGTTCTGTTCATCCTTGGAGATGCTCAGCATTCACTTGGACAAGGTCCTGAGTGATCTTATCTGCCTTTGGAGTTGGCCCTTCTTTGAGTGTGTGTTTGTATACGTTGAATTACATGACCTCCAGAGGTCTCTTCCAGTTTAAATAATTCTATTATTCTATGATAAAGCTGAAGTGGGAAATTTGTAGCAAAATGCCAGTGCCAGATAATTTTTAATTTAGATTGCAATAATGACTATCCATACAGAGCTACCTGAATGCCAAATGTCCTACAGGGTTCCAATGGGATAGTTTGCAAAGCAATGTTCATCATGTTTTGAGTAAGCATTGCAGAAAGAATGGATATTTACTTTGGAATCTTTCCAGTGGGAGCAAAAAAAAGTAAAATTTAATTCCAGAAATATGGAGACTAGTATAAAGCTTCATTTCTATGTAACCATGTGCGTGTAACCTAAGTGAATTTGGCCAAACAAAAATAGCATTTTCAAACTGATACATATTTACAAGGTCTGCAAGTAAATACATTCCAAAATGATGTGAAGTCTGAGTGCTCTTCTGATAAGCAATCCAATTTTGAAAACACCTGTTATCTCTTCTGTGGATGATCCATACAAGAAGAAAAATCTTGTATGTAAAAGTGCGTCTGAAAGCTCCTTTTCTTGGAGCTTAAACTGAGGGCGAACCTCTGCTAGCTCAATGGGATATCCAGAGGATTTTTAAAAAAAATCTTTAAGTGTTTGTATGGTATATATTACTGGACAAAACCGTAGCAATACCTTTTTCAGTCCACAACACCTGTTCCCCTCATACAGTTTTCTCCTTCAACCACAGAATACTTCCTCTTCCTCACCCACCCAGTCAGGCTCTTTCCAGTTAGCCAGATACAGGCTTTGGTTCTCACTGGGGACTAGAGGTCCTTTTTTCTTGGTGATAGCAACAGTTACTTTCACCAGAAATGAGCCCTGTTTGTCCCTTTTGCTGTACCTTTTAATCTTACTCAGTGTTATTGCTCTTTGACAGAGTTTTATGTAACCAAAACATTTTAGCAAGCTTTTGTTTGGATGTTCAGCAGGTTTCCTTCAAGAACTTGCAAAAGTTTTTAGTAGATTGTATTCTGTATTAGTATTTGAGAATTTTACTTTATTTTTCATTGGAGCAACAAACTTATCTATTAACATCTGAGGAAGTTAGTGTTATCCTATTTTAGCTTACCAAACATAATAACCCATTGCAAGTTTGATTCTTAAACAAATCAAAAAGGCAGAAAAAATTTGTGTGTGCGCGTCTTGATCAGAGTGATGGAAATAATGATGTTAAGCAAAACCCAGATCCTTTAGCTGGTCAATGCTTTTGTGCAGCCTGGTGGTGAAAGCAGAGGGAATTACGTTAGAACAAGAATAATTTTAATGTTCAATTTAGCTGAAGAACAAGAGGGCAACTGGATTAGTCCTCCAGACACTGTGGTAGGGAACCTATAAAACAACGTCAATTTTCCAACAATCTTATGGTAAATGAACAATGTATGGGAGTTGTTCTTAGTTGTAGCATTAGTATATGGGGTACACGTAAAATTAAATCCTCCATCTCTCTCCTCTCTCTTTTTTTTTTTTTAATCATATTTTTGATCAAAAAATATTAATGACAAAAATCCCATTGACTTCCAAAAGGCTGAAGTTTTATATGCTTTGTCTTCTACAAAGACACCCTGGGGAAAAAAAAAAAAAAAAAGGAATGAAAATGTGCTCTAAAAATTTGAGCAATTCCATTGACGTGAATGAAAGTGCTATTAGAACAAGGTAATCTAGTAGACTACATGTAAAAAAAAAATAAAAAGAGTGAAAATTTGTGTTCATTTGCTTGCTTGCACCTTAAATACAAAATGCAATCTAAGAACAAATTGCTATTTCATTTTTGCTTAATAAAACTAAATTGAAATAACTGATTCTCAAGCTGAGTCCTGCATGGTATGTTGATTTTTTCCAATTGCAGAACAAATTAGCGATCCAAATTTGTTTTGGAAAAACCAACCAGACAAAACCTGTTGTCTAAACAATGAAGCTGTCTTAATCTCTTGTTCAAGTCAACACTAAAATGGGAAGTCATTCTTTAAAACAGCTCATCAGAGAGCTAAACTGTAAATAACTATTTTTTTCCAGTTCTCTGGAGGAAAATGCATTGAGTTTAGGCATTGATTCAGCCCTGAAAATTATTTTATTTTACTTATAAATGACATTCTGAAAAAAAAAGAAAAAAAAAAAAAGGAGAGAAAGGGAGAGAGAAAAGGAATGGAGGAATTAATCTGACTGTGACTTACCAGTGTCGGTATAATGAGAACTAAGTTAGAGGGTCAGAGGATTTATACTATAGCCTGTCCTGAGGGAAATGAGGCTTTGACATGAAAAGGCTTTTCCTACTGTTAACATCATAAAGAACAGCCTACAAGAGCCGCTCATTGTGGAGAAGCATGTAAACAAATACACAAGCATTGCCAAGCTACCCATCATAGAATCATAGAACTGTGCTGGTGCTAACATCTTAGGGGAAGGAAAAAGTAGTTTTATTTTTTTACACTTGCAAGGAACAGCTTCAAGGTTTGTCTATCTCAGATCCATTTCTTCTCCCTCCTCTTCTCCTTCCTCTCCTTTCATGTGTAAAGAATCGTTTTATGTATGTCTGGATAGTATTTAAATACATTATTCAATTGAAAATTTATTCAATAATATTTGTTTTATATTTGCTTGATTTTCCAGCTGAAACAACACAGTGTGAATACAGTAAATAATAGCTTTGAATAGAGCTAGCTGCATGAGGGCTGGATGCTACCTCTCACTGAGCATTTATAGCCTCCCTCTATGTAAATAGGTCCTCACAAAAATGAAAGAATGCTAATGGTGAACCAGGATGGCAGAATGGAGACTGAATAACTGCCTTCCTTTCTCAGTACTGTTCCAGAAGTGCTGAATTACTGACCTTGGCGTGTGATGGGTCAGAATGCAAGAAGTCATATTGGTGTGGAGGAAATAGATGGTCACCGCGTTTTTATTGGAAAGATATGCATCTCTCTTTATCCACTCAGTTTTGTATTATGATCTACTGAAGGAGTTAATTTGTTTTCTGGGACAAATGAGTAAACATGTCAGCTGTGCTGGGAGAAGGAAATACTTTGCTGAACCTGCCTGTCTGTCAGAGATAATTCTGTCATGCTGGTTAAACAGCTAGCATGAGTACTTGCATGCCCATTTCAACTAAAATTATCCAGGTTTATGTACACTTTTAAAATAGTTGATCTTTGATAGCTTGGCTCAGGTTTTGACCATGGCCTTAGAGATATGACTGCTGTAGGGACAAATTTGCTACAAAATGCCAAGTGATGTCGTATCTGATTGCACATACACTAGAACTACAGCAGCAGGACATACCGTTTAACTCTGCCAGCAAAGGCTGATGCAGAAAAGAGAACAGCACACAGTAAAAAAAAAAAAAAAAAAAAAAAGGCTGGAGAGAATGTGAAACAAAAATGACAGTCACTCTACTGTGAGGAAAAACATACCCTCCAGAAAACAACAGAAGAGAAGGTTTGATACCCTGTGCAAGAGAGTCAGGCAGGGCTGCCAGTGCATAGCTCCCAGGAAAGATAAATCTCCTGGTTTCCTTTGGAGTTGGATGGAGGATGATTGCTGTGAAACTGGGATGCTGAAGCTGGTGGGACAGATTTTGGCATTATGGACTTTTGTGGCCTTGCTTTTTATTCATAATATGCATTGTATCTAGAGCATATTACACTCTTACCCAATTTGTATTTAAACTGTTAAAATCTTAAACCTGGGATCATGCTGACTACATTTTGAACTTGCTGATCTTCCAGGGTCAAGGGCACACCAATATTAGAACAGAAGTATTTGCTGGTGTCTTTAAACATCAGCCTTTTAATGCTTCTTCCAGGTGTCATGGCTCTTGGGTCACTTCAGGTTGTTTCTTCTGTCAATTTTCTTTGCTTCACTACCACAGTGCTTTGCCATTGCACAGTGCCTATTTCTGAACCAGATCTATGCTATTTTACAATTTCTCACATGGCCAAGCACTGACACTCAAATGTTAAAAATCCTAAATAATCCTTTTGCCTAATGACCGTCTGCTTGAAAGCTTGTCTTTTTTTCTCTCAAACCTATCAGTATGACTAGAAAAAGAGAGTCAAAATAAAACTTTATGATGGTTAACAAAGAAAGGCTAAAAACCTTGCCTTTTTCACTCAGTTTCTCACCTTAGTCACTACTGACTGCAACAGCATTGAGCTGCTGTAACCAGTCAGTAGTCCCATAAGATGAGAGCTAGCAAAAAAGCACGGAAGAATAGCTGGGAAACCACATTTCTGCTTCAAATGTTGCAAAAATTTTTGTAACAAGTTTTGAACTGTGTTTGTTGGCAGTTTATAAATGGTTGGCAGTAATTGCCATGGTTTTGCTGCAGTTTTAATTTGGCTGAAGGAAGATGATCCAAAATGCAAATGCAGCTTGGAACACAACACACTTGTTTTACTTCCCTTTAGCAGAGCTGCCTTCAGTGACCTGGTGCTTACTTTTGAACTAATCGTCATACCTGTATCCTGTGTGATTTTAGCTCACTATCTGAAATTAAGGGGTGATTTTTCCTATTATTTTTTTTTTTCCAGAATCCCTGAGGAAAGTGTTCTCTTTGAGCAAAGCATTAGAATCTTTATATTAAGAAGGATGCACCTAAGTTATTTATATTTTGTCACTCCTTTTCTTATTTTTTCAATGTAGATTATGTCAACCTAGTAAACTATAGTGAGTTTTTTGCTTCCTTGTTTTTTGGTTTGATCAAAAGAGGAAAAAAAAGGAGGTGGGGTTATAACGGAAGGCATTTGCAATCTAAATTGTTGTGATGCTTATTTATATAAGAGTTATAAAACATGATGTAACTAGTGGCCTTATACTCGCAGGTGAGATACAGATATTCCAAGGCCATAAAGCAGCTGAAAGAACTTTGGTTTCAGTCTGCTTGTTTTGGATCTGACTGCTGTACTTCAGGTGTTATAGAGGTTGAGTGTTGCTCACTTTTTAAAAAGAAAAGTGAGGTTCTCTGATCTGATATACTCTAACTAGTGGTGTTAGTTTAATGATTTGTTACCCATGTTGATACAATGAAGTATTTACAACAGTTGGAAAGCTTAGTTATGTTAAACGGTTTTTACCAGATGGATTTTGTTAAAATATGAACCAAGGCTGGGGACTAAGAAGGCGTTATAGGGTTTTTACCAGGTGGATTTTGTTAAAACTTGAACCAAGGATGGGGACTAAAGGCTTTATTCATCAGAACACTATTAGTGATACTCCAGAGATCAGCCATAATTCAGGCAAGTGTACTGTTTGCTGTCCTGGGGATTTTTGGTCATTGGGTAGAACTATTATTGCCAAATGTCTGGGTTTCTCCAAAAAATGGCCTGCAGAACTGGAGTAAACAATAACACAAAAACCCAATGTGTTTTTTAGCTCCACACAGATAAATGGAGAACTCACAATAATAAAAAGGTAGTCAGGCATGATTTGTAATAGAACAATATCAATTGCTTGTAACGATGGCAAACTGTTCTTAAAGCATGCAGGCAGATCAGCAGGAGTAGAAAGTTTTCCATACAAGATTTCTGCATGTTTTTCTGTCTCGTTCCTTTACCTGCCTTCAGTCACAGAGCTGTCTGTTTTGTGGAAGATGTTTACCATCTGTCAGATAATCATACTCCTAGTCGAATGCAGGAGGGGAGAACAGTCAGGGCAATTAAAGGAGCAGTTACTGAGGTATATCCTTAATACATTGTGAGCAGTTGATAGCGCTATTAGTCATTTTGTTTTGGTTTTCATGACATATTGAGCTGAATCAGCCACGTGGCAAATAAACGCTTAAGATCTTGAGACTTTTCTTCCCCTAAGTCTATCTTTGTAGGCTCTATAACTTTATCATTAGAGGTGTTTTGGAAGCCTTATAAAGACAAGTCCTTCTAGTGACTTTGTAAAAGGACTCAAATAGACCACAGGTTAAAAAGAAGAGAACATAGGAAACATGCAAAAGCTTTTGAAAATTTTTCATATGTTTAACAAGAGAATTGGTCACGGGCCTTAATGATTTAGTGAAGTGCTTCTTTTGTTCTGTTTTGGTTTCATTCATATTTGGATATAAGCAGAGACTGATTCTTTCATTTTAACTCTCTAATTCAAAAGGTAAAGAGAAGTAACTGCAGTATGCGCTCAGTTAAAATATGTTGATGTAAAATCTCTGAGAGAAGATTATCCTTGTAGTTGGGATGATCTCATACTGAGAAAATTAACGGTAAAATTTATTCCTCTATTTGCATGAGCAATGACATTCCAATATATATAATGTTTTTTTATTATTATGAAAGTACTAGATAATAGAAAAATTATACAGCAGATGAAAAAACATCATTCTGTCATTTTCCTGATCATGCTATATCTATTACATTGACCACACTCTCCAAACTTGATGAAGAGGACAGTGAATTAAGGTCAATGAAAGAACAAAAGCAAAAAGATGCTTCTGGTTCTTTTGTTGTTAACGCTACATCAGCTATAATAAAATATAGACTAGCAAAGCTACTAAGGTGGCTACATTTGGATAATGGGACAGAGCAGAGACCATTGTAAAGTGCTGGTGACTTACTTTTTTGTGTTTTTACCTGGTAATGAAGTGTGTTAGCAGCATGCAAATTTGTATTATTTATTCAAAGCATTCAATATGTGCCTGCATATTGAATATGTGCCTCACTGTTCATTCCTGTTGAACAGTAGGTCAAGTCGAAGTTATAGAAAAAAATGATTCATACTTTATATGGGGAAAATAGATGAAAAAGACACATGCAGAGATTTTGTACACTTTGACCTTTCAGCTGCCCAGAGGGTTCAAATGCCAGTTACCACAGGAAATACATCAGTTCTGGTTTTCTTTGTGCTTTCTACTAGTACAGATCTTAGAATCAAAAGGGTTTGTCTGTCCGATCTATTCCTACAGAATTTTGTTTTTGACACCAGTATCACATATTTGAATTAAGTGGTTGCAGCATAAATTTTGTCATCAGCCTTCTTTACTTCTGTTGTGGAGCACTTGAAAAACAGACTCCTTGGCATTTTTGCCTTACAGTATATGAAATTCATTACACTGCCATTTAATCAGTTCAAGATTGCTACCCCAATTTTTTTAATGCTAGTAGGCAGACATCATAAGTAGACTGACATCAGAGTAAGATACATTCCACAATTTGCCTTACAAATGAAGTACTAGAAAGTCTGATGAATCAGAGTCCTTAAGCACACAGTTAATTTGAGCTTATGTCCTATTGACTTCAGAAGGACTACACCCTTTTCTTAAATGTTTGATCAGAGTGATAAAGAACATCAAATGCTGGCCTTTTATGCATCTGCTTCTGATTAGAGCTTAGGAAGACAGATGTGATTACGAAGTAACCTTCATGTCTATGATCTCCACCACTCCCACTTGTGCTTAGAACTGGAAATCTTTCAAGATCACATGAAGTATTACAAACAATGTGAATATGCTTTGGAAGAACCAAAGAGACAAAGTCGGGATCTGATCCACACAGGATATGGAAAAAGAATCTTTTGCTAATAGGGACCTTGATAGGATGCTGAGGGAGAAAAATATCCCTTAGTTTAGTTCTGTGTAATCATTCTAATAATCTTGCTTTGCATTTACTGCAATTAATGCTCATCGTCACTGAAACTGTTAGACCAGAATGGTACACAATATTCCTAATTAGGCTTTTCAGTTCCTCTTACAAGAAATGTCTTTCCTGATGTATTTGTGAATTTGTTAGCCCTTTCATAGCTTTAGCAATGACTGTTCAGAGTCATCTTCCAATAGACAAATATACCTACTTTTTTGTTGTTGCACTTTTTAACCGATGTGATCACCCATAATTTATGATACAGGAGTTCATAGCAGTTGTCCTCAAGTGAAAGAATCTGCTCTTTCCACCCTTATATCATAATATCGTTTATTTTTTTCTGTCAATATGGTAACACTGTCTACTAATTTCATTTCTATTTTTCCTTAAGATCTTTAAGTAACTTACTAAACAGGACTCACTCATGATAAGACAGCTAGTAACATCTTCTCATATCATAGCTGCCTAGCCAGTATTAGCTGTTCATCCCTCTAGCCTTAGCTGCTTTAGGAACCTTGTATTAACACCTGGCTTCCCCACCTTTACCAAAGCTTTTCTGTGGTGGTACTGTATCAAATGCCTTATTTAAATATCTCTGATTAGTAATGTTCTTCTGTCTAATAAATCAGATATCTTATGAAAGGGGAGATGAGATTGGTATGAGATGATCTGCTGTTGATAAAGCCACATTATAATTTATACCACTTTCAATTTCTCCCTACCCTTAATTCGTACTTCAAAAGTTATTCTAGGTCTTTGTTTCGGATTAAGTCAGTTAATAAGTCTAGTGATTCCACAATTGTTATTTGTTTCCTTTCTGTTGTATATAGTTTCTGCATTTACTGTTCTCTAGTGATAAGGTACTGCCTCCAAAAATGGTAGCGGTTAGACCTGTGATTTCATTTACAGTTTCATATATCTATATCCTAACATGAAGATAATCCAGCCCCTCTTATTTTTGCTTTATGAGGTATTAAGAATATTAACATTTATTTCTCTCTCAGGTGTCATAATTTCTGATTCTCTGCTTTCATTTTTACTCCTTACTCCACTAATGTCCCCATCATTAACTTTTTAGAAAATGGAGGCAAAATGCACATTTAATATGTGGATCAGAGAGATTAGTATTAATCTCTGTTCTGTATCTGCAGCACTGCAACTTTTTCTTCCCAATGCTTCTTTATTTTAAATGTTGTAAAGAGTTCTTACTGTTTGTTTTAATAATAAATGTAAGGTCTAGTTGAAGAGAGAGATTGACTATTTTCCTGCTTTCTGCATCCTCTAACTTCTGAGGAATAGTGCTTTATCTTTGTTCTTGGTAGAATTTGCATGTGTACAAAAGGAGCTGAGTCACTGAAGGAAGTTCATAAGCTTTTTCTGTTAGCTTTCTTTCTTCCTTGCAATGCAGACTCCAAATAGTGTCTGCCCTTTGATTTGAAGTAATTCCTTACTTTCTGTGTCTTAAAAGCTTTGCATTTCTGAATTCATGCTGTATGGTTTCTTTAATTCCTTTCTAAAAATCCCAAACATTAGTCATAGACAGACCTGTTGTTTGTCTTGCAGTCTGATAAAGACTGATGCAACTCATGATCACTCAATCCAAGATTATTTTCTGTGAAAAGCTGTTCTGTAAGACTTTGCTTCCTGCTAAACCTGTGTCCAAAGCAGCATTAATTTTCATTGGTTCACTGGGCATTTATTAAATAAACCTTTTTTACAACAAGCTTTGGCTAATCCTTTGGCTCTTAGTGATGGCGTTTGTATTCAATCCAAGTTTGGGAAGTTAGTCTCCCCCATTCACACAATTTCTACTCTTTATTTCTCATAATCTCAGAAATTTCTTTTTGTATTCTATCCCGAGTTTAGTGATTCTGTACCAGTACTCCAAAGCTATCTCTCATTGGGCTTTTTCAACATCTACTCTAAAGTGATTATGCTTTTTCTTTACAGAAATGAAATAGTTTTCAGCCTGTGGTCCACATGCCCAGAGAAGTCCAAAGGATACTTCTTTAGGGTCAGTGGAATGTTAATTAAGAAAGGGAAGCTTGGTGTTAATAGGCCTAAATACTTATATTCTCTCTAAACAGCTTTGTGCTTCCCTATTAGATGCCATATACCATGTGAGCTGCTCAATCACCTTATTTTCATTGTTCTTGAATAAGTGAAAGCTTCAGTTCATTTAGTTAAATCACAAATAACTTTTCTGTAGATTCATGCAGATTCACTTTATGCCTTGATGTTAGCGGTTGAACGTGTTTTTTGTTTTTGTTTTTTATGGAAACTTTCAACATTTTGTACAATTCTTCAAAATACAGTTTGGAAACAAAATTTATAATACTAAAACTTGAATATTTTCTTATTTTTGTATCTTTCTCAGCAGCATAAAAGATGTATGTTTTTAAGAATAGAAGTAGTTTTTATAAAACACTTTGTGTTGGACAACGTATTTCTGAAGTAGCTCCTGACCAAGCTCTCCTTCAGCAGTTGTTCATTGCCTCATTATCTTAACACTAGCTAGTAAACTGACATTAAATGCTTCTGACATTAATATGAGAAAGTCCTTTTTTTGAGGAAAGGAAACTAAACAGAAATACAAAATGCTGCAAAGCATCAAAGTCTCCTCTGTGACAGCTGTGCTTTTAAAGTGTAGGGAACAATAGCAGAACTAGATGAGGGCAGAAAATTATGATAATTAACAATAAATAAATAAATAAGAGAGAAGCAACAATCCCTCAAGCAGCCAGAACTAATTAGCGAAGACATTTCAAAGTCCTGTTATTGAAGAGGCTGGATTTAGAATAAACATCGCCTCCTTTCCCCACAAGAAAGAAAATTTCACCTGTCGTGCTTTATTAGGATTATCAGGAGTATATTGCCGCTGAGGCATCAGGCAGGACTGCAATAACTCTCAGTACGCTGGTCAGCAATTACTGCCAGCACCCAAGTATGAAAAGCTGAGTAGAGAGAACTGCCTGTTTCACTGAATATTTTCTCTCTATATAATTTGCAACCCTAGGTACTATAAAGCACCTTGTTCTCAGAATTTCCCTTGGTGTTCAAAAGGCATCTTGTGGCACTCCTCAAGGGCAAACAAATCATGTCACCCCCAAATAAGCCATAGAATGGAACGGAGTGGAAGATACAGCTTTCTCCTGTGTAATGCAAACTACAGTAGATTTCTAGACATTAAAAAAATAAAAATCATCAGGATTCTCAGAAGATTTTTGAAGATCATTTGTTTCATATAAGCTCTGTGTTTTTTTTTGTTTGTTTGTTTGTTTGTTTTTACAATTACCCCTATTTAGCAAGTGACTTCACTACTGCTATTTTAAAGCTAACAATAAATATGCTAGTATTTTAGATGGAATGACTACTTTTGATTGAGCACGTACTTTCTGTTGTAGGATCAAGTGTTTAATTTTCAGATCTTGACTGATGATAACTTTCTATATTGTTCTTTTTCTATATGGAACCATAATTGACTTGAGTGCGTTTTGCGCAAAGAAATGAAAGATAATGGCCATGAACCCGAGTGAGTTATTCTACCTTTTCTTTGTTACAGATTTTAACCCTGAGGTAATGTATAGCTTGTACATTAGTGTTAGGTGCCTGATCAGCAGGAATACACATGCATGACAGTAATACTTTGACTTTATGAGCTTTTTCTATTCTAGAGAGCCAAAGCTTGAAAAATATATTTGTATTTAGTCTTTTGTAAAACTGAAAATAGCATTCCTCATTTAAAGGTGGGAGAATGATGTGCAAAAAAGTTTACAAATTGCCAAACCTTATATTTTAATCTTACTTAAAAATAGAATGTTCTGGCCTGCATTTGTGAACAAGAGATTGTCTTTCCTTTTCTGTCCTGACTAGCAATTTTGACGTTCCATTTCTACAAAGTCTTGTGTAAGCGTTGTAAAAAATATGTTTTCACAAGGAATTCATGAATTAATATCAAGATACAAATCTATGAAAACAGGACCATGTTTAAAAGCTTTCTTTAAGAATAAAAGTGAATATCTGCCTTCAAAGCAATAATTAGAACCTTGCGGTGAAATTTTCAGAAGTGCTTTATGACTGTTCTCATTCAAAATATTTTAGCTGTTAGCTATTGTGTTAGTTTTAGCTATTAACTATTAACTATGTTCATCAAAATGAGAGATTTATTCTGAAATGGCTTACATGTTTTAGGGAATCTCATCTATTGTGATTTGTCAGTTGAATTCCTCTGCTGCAAAAGGACCCTATGAGTAAAAGCTGAGCTGATCCACAGTAGTCATTATTTATTAGAAAATACTTGTAGATTTTGAAAGTTTCACACATCGACATCATGGTAGATGAAACAATTAACATGGCTGGCTGGCTTGCAGAATACTGTTTTTTGGGTTCACTGATATTGGTTGGTTTAATCAAGAGTAGCAGGAGACCTAATGTTAATAAGTTCACTGCTTGCTGTAGGTACGTTTTTATTGTTTTTACAGCCAAGGTTATGTGCTGATGGCTCATAGCTGGAACAACTGTATCCAGGATGAGGAATACAGTCCAGTAACCTCTTTTCTAAAGAAATCATTTTTTAAGAACTGGCATTCAGAATAAAGTTCAGCTCAGGTCTCAAAAGTGACCAAAAATAGATCCGTCATTCCAGAGCCTAGTAAGTACTTTACAGAGTGACAGGAAGTGTATTGCTTCTGTGGGAGATTTTATAGGCTTTTTGAGATGACCTCTTAAATGACAGTGAAGTATGTTAATGAGAGAGCTTGTGTTTCTCTTGAATTTATTTTAGAGGAGGGAGCAGTGCCTTTCCAGCATTTTTGTTTCAATTCTAGTTTTCCTTTTAGCAACTGCCGTCTCTTCCTAGATATCCCATGATGATAGCTTTATGCCTGTGCATGTTGAAAGAGATTAGATATCCCCAGCATGCTCATGTGCAAAATGTGTCCTTCGGAGTCAATTATAATTAGGGCTGGGGTTAATAGTGTTTTGAACTGTTAAATGATTTTTTTTTTTTTTTTTTTTTTTTTCAGACAAGCTGCCTCCTTCTTTTCACCTCTCCTTGCTCTCCAGAGAGTTTGACAATCCCAGATATTCACAGAATGCAAACTCCGAGGTTTCATGCGCTCTGGGAAAGAGCTGCAGCTTACTTTCAGTTACTCAAAGCTGTTAGATATGCTTGTAAGCTCATGCATTCAGGAGAGCATGCAAACATCCTGCAACGTATCTAACCAACTGCAAATGAACACAGCTTGGATTTTCACTATTTCAGTTAAACAGCGAGATCAGTTTATTAGTATGAACCAAATCTGAGTATTGAATTCACACAAACAGTAGCCTTCTGGCAGTCTGTCTTGAGCACCCACTGTGTCAGTATGACTGAACAAAATGTTCTGTGAGAATAATTCAGTGAGCTCTCTTTGCAATGTACAGGAATGTTCAAAGTTTTCCTGCACTTGACTGATTCAGGATAGCCTAACTTTCCGACTTCATATGATGTTTCTCCACAGTTAGTGTGATGCAGTTGACAGCAAATCTTAGACATGGATATCTCTGAAGTTATTGTAAGCCTGTATTGCAGCACTTGTGTATTTCAGAGGCTTCAGACCAACTCCAGAGAAAGGATTTGTGAACCCTTTGGGGAAGTAGTTTTTATAATTCTCTGCTGGATCCTACTGGAGTGTGTGACAGCCTCAAAATAACTTTTGCACTGCTGAGAACTGCTTGCTTTTTGGTTCAGCTGGAGCTTCTCCAGAATGTGTACTACCTCTGGCAACCGTGGCAACTGGGAACTACATTTGGAAAATATTCAGCAAACTGCAGATTTTTTTTTTTTTTTCTGCCAAAAAAAAAAAAAGTCAAGATCTGTACAAACCCTGACATCTGTACCTTTTCATGAATAAAATCCTCTGAAGAAAAAACAATTGACCATTAATCTTGACAGTACATTACCATCTAATGACCAGTTACATTTTGTACATCAGTTTTTACCACCCAGATACTGCTGTCGTAGTTTCCCTGAGCAACCACTGGAAGGGAGTTAATTTCACTTTGCAAATCAGTCCTGAAGCTTCATATCCTGTTTGGTTTTTGTTTGTTTTCATTTAGTAAAAAAGTCACAGTAGGATATTACAGGAATCCAAGGGAGATTTGTCTGAATAACAGAAATATTGAGGATCATATTGAAAATAAGATTGGACCTGAAACAACCAGGAAAATGGCTGATAGCAATCGCCTGACTGACTATGATGAAAAGCACCTTGCAGTGAGTAGCAGTTGTATTGCAATGTCTCTGTTACTGTTCACATATTCCTAGGGTGTCTGAGAGCAAAGTATTTGAATAACTTCTGGAGTTACCATTGCAAAATGTTGTCCATTTCTGTAAAATCTTACTGGGCAATTTCTCTTGACATGGTAGCTTCATTACACATAGGTTAGCTTGACTGATTTTTCTGCAGCTATACAAATTAGACCAATTTCATGATCCATATTGATGATAAACGGAATATATATTATCTTCCTGCTTCTCTGAAGTGCTCTGAGTCATATAGAAAGTATTACTCTGAAATGCGTGCATGTCTGTGGAGTGAATGCCAGAAATAGGAGCAAAAACTTCCATGCCAAGTAACTGTATCTGGTTGTCAGATGTGTAAGGATGAGGTAATGTGACACTATTGCAATTACTGCTGAATTGGGAAAAAGTGTTGTAGGAAATGGGTCATGTGGGCCCTATAGATTTAAGGTCTGGATCTAGCAAGGCTTTTAACCATTGTCTTATTTGAAAGATAGTTTTTCCATTCTACTTCACTCCTGCTTTCTTTTCACTTGGCTCTGCAGTTCCACCCTTCCTTCATGCCAGCTTTGATGCCTGCCAGACACTTCTGGGAGTCAGATAAGCATGCAGAAAGCAATCCCCTTTTGTGGAGCTATTTTTTTTTTTTTCTAGATTAATGATTTGAAATCTTTTATGGGACAGGCCTAACAAATGGCAGGTCTGGTACAAGGCTGATGCAAGTGCATAGTAGCGGTGCAGAAGGAGAAAGCAGGGAAATCAGTGCCTACTGAAGACAGTGAGCTGCTGGGTATTAGCACCACTCAGTCCTGTTGTTTGTTTGAGGAGGAAGAGAGTGAGAAACAGCCTCCTTAAGTGTTTTTAGTAGCCCAAGAACTGCTAACTATCTCTAGTGGCTGGCAACAGCTCAGTTCCTCCAAAGTCAGGGACAAAATATAAATACTTTACAACAGAAATTTTGGTTAGTTCTCACTCCTCAGCTCTAGAGGCATAGAACTGTTGCCAACTCAGGGTGCCAACAAAGCAAAAGAGCTAAAAGCACCTACCACTCAATGAATCTGAGAAACACTTTCGCAGAGTAACTTTGACAGTGACTGTCTGCTATGTACGCACCTATTCTGACACTGCAGATGAAGCAGTTTCAATTGGGCTGAGTCTTTAAAATTGTGTGTAATATGATGCTGCGCAATTAGGTCTGTTAACTTTGATGTAGATGGTAAACCCCAGGGGGAAAAGTCAATGATAATACCTAGTATTAAGATGTATTGGTAAACAGATAATCCTGCAATTGAAATTCCTCTTCGTGATACCAGTACTGTCTGTGTGATAGTGTATAATAACCTCATACTTTTGACCCAAACAGTCAATTTTAGGGAGGCTTATGAGTTCATCCCAAGAGGGGAATAAACTGATAATGGAATCATATTTCTTCCATCTAACAGTGATCATTTCAAAGAAAGAAGAAAAACTCTGTTCCCCTGAACAAAGTACGAACCAAACAGTGAGAAGTAATGTCCTTTTTCGCAGTTCAGAGCATCTTTCTGGCTGGTAATTTATCCAAAACTTTTCCTAGCTGCTTGGTATTTGAATGTCACGGCTTTCTTGTTGCTTTTTTCTCTGTAGCTATCTGGTTAATCATCTGTGTCTCATATCTTAAGAGGTCCCCGAGCACTCCTTTGTTTCTAGACTGCTCATCCAGAAAGTTATTGTCAGATGACTTGTCTTCTGCAGACAGAAAGTGAAACTGGTAGGAGTTTTTCAGTTCAGCTGTTAAAAACCTGCCAGAAGGTGCAGCTGGTGTCAGTTCCTCTCCATTCATTTTTGGAGATGGTAAAGGATGTGAGCAAGGCCTTGGTCCCAGTTTCACTGGTGGCTTAGGCACATATGAATAGTAGGTATCTGAGAAGGAAAGAAGAAGTGGAAAGTCCTCAGCAGCCTGCATGAAGACACTAAGTAAATCTGAATATTCTCCTGACAGCAGTGAGGTGTCTGTCATTTCAAGTTCCCAGTGGAAAAATGTCGATTTCTCAGGTATTTTTAATGCTGTGAAAAACACAGATTTCATGAGAAGAATATATATATTTTTTATCAGAGTATCATGCAGATTGCATATTTCTAGCCAGTGATAAAATTGGATAGTGTTCAAGAATGGCTGCGGTTCAGTCACAGCCATCATTCCTACCTTGTGCTCAGCCTCCTTTTCATGGAGGCTCTTTTCCTCCATGTTCAATCTGCTTTGTATTTCTTGTCCTCTCTAGGACAGAATATGAGTTGGGCAGCATCCATGTCTTCCATTTTTTTTTCATGTGCACTAAAAAGGGGCAAACAGAGTGGCTAATTAATAAGCATAATGCCATGTGTAGAATGGATGCAGTTCCTGCGTTATAAGAACACCGAGCTCTCTTGTGCTTGTGCCTCTGTAACAATTGCATCCTGGAAAAAAACAACTTGATCTCTGAAAATTGCTTCAATTTCTTGCCTATTCCCAACATCAGGTTGATGATGAATATATTGAAGAGAACCTCTCCTGACTGTCTCAGGAGTTTATAAGCAGGAAAAAGAGGTTGGGGATGAATGGAGCAGTTGAGATGCATCAGAATGTCCTTCCTAGTAATTCTGCTCTTGATCAGTTTGCAGTATCTTCTGAATAAATTCTGTGGCAGTTTTAGGATAAATCCTGCACAAATTGGTTGGAGTATATCTAATGAGAATGATGCATTAATACAATCCTTTGTCTTTTTGGTTTGTAGGAGCTGTGAGGATCACTCCCATTCAAGACAGATTCTTTAGAGAACTCAGCTACTAAGCTCTTTGAAGATCTCTGCAGGACATGTGTAAGTGACATTTTTGTGTGTGTGTGTGTGGCTATAGAACCTGGCCAAATATGGATGAACCTGTCTTTCAAAAGATAGGTGGTGACAAATAGTGACTCTAGTAAATCTGAAGATCCCTAGCAAATTTTAAGGGGTACTAGAATGTATTAGTGTAACAACCTAATTAATACTTTTTTAGCTGTGCTTTCCCTTCCCCTTTCAATCTCTCTAAAGTGTTTACAAAAGCTGTTTGTTTAACTGTATCTAAACAGGATTGCTGGATTTCAGCACTTCTACACACACACACACTCCTTAAATCCAGCAGTCTTTGCAGACATCCAGGGTGGAAGCTTTCAGCCAAAATGATAATGCCAATGAAAGTTATGAAAATAAATGAAGATAGGGAATTTTACCAACCAAATGCCTCCTGTGCCACCTGTAAAGAGCTTAATGTTGCAGAAGCCAATACAAATTGGAACAGAAGCGTACAGATGGTAGAAAGAACGGCTTTCAGTAAGGCCCCTTCTCCTGTCACAACTCTCAGCAAGCTCTGTTATCCTTATACTGCCAAATCATTTTCTTTTGATACACACAAAACAAAAAACCCAGGAGCTAAAACCTAGGTAATCTAGAGACTGAACATTGTTCTTTCCAAATGCATGCAACTTTCAAATAGTTTCAAGAGTACAGCATTTATTATAGGGTCTTTTTATAAGAGATGGCAGAGAACTGAGGGAAGATTTTAATCCAGATACTCCTTCTTGTTGAAGTAACTCAGTTTCTCTCCCTTACCTTTGGTCATCATTGAATAAACTTGACAAGATCCAACTCTTTAACACTGGATATCCCAAACTCTGCCTGTTTGCTCAAGCACTGCAAGAAGTGGCAGCAAAAGCTGTGGGGATTTTGGCAATGTTAGTGGCTCTGTACCAGGCCAAGACTACCAGAATCTACTCCCTTCCCCCCTCACCTAGGTCTAAAAGCAAGTTTCTAAACATTTCTTCTCCCTCATTGCCCCACTGTCCTGAAACTAAAGCCTCAATGTTATGACCATAAATGTCCTTCATGCCAGAAATCCTGTCATCCTTACTCCCATTTCTTTTACCCTTCTGTCTGTGCAGTTTAGCTTAACTGTGTGAGTAAGCCCTGCTCACAGGTGGTTCCTGATGTTCAGAGGCATCATCCCACAACTAGGGTGACTCACGCCAGAGGGACACTGGGTACTGCTGCCATCAAGCACTTGGAAGTGCTTGTATCAGTGGCATGCATATGCATTTTGGGACTGTCTACTGCAAGTGACACTGTCAGCTGCAATTATTTTGCACTGATGTATTTAACTTAATCTACTATTAATCTGTTGTTCGTAATAACTAAGTGTAGACTATCTGCATTTCAAGCCAGTGAATGAGGAAAGGTTTTATATAAGACTAGGAAAGGGACTATATGAATTGCCTCTAGGTGGCAGTGAGTCATTATTTCTTGGCATCCACTAAACGCGGTTCCACTGTCCCTGCAAAGAGGCTTTCTCACAGACTGAGTGTTGTTCAGTTTTAAAGCCATTTTGGATACATCTTAAAATCCTAAAAGCACTGTATTGCTGTAGTATATATGTGGTTGCAAATCAGTTAGTCCTGGAAACAGGGACAAATAAGCCATGCAGCATGTGTGCTGTGAATCAGCAGGTCTCTGGTGTGTGCTTTCAGGTGGCCAGAGGATGTGCAGCCAGCCCGGCTTTTTTCCCAGTGCCTGTTTCACACACATACACACAGATGAAGGGGTGTGGAGCATACACATGGTAAGTTTAAGCACTCTGGGTATACAGCGTGGTGGACCACACATTGTGTGCTCTGCTTGGATAAAGCTTGCTGGTAGACAATAAGAACGTGCCCAGAAAAATGTGGAGCTGGAGGGTTTGCTTTGGCTAGATCCTATTCTCCCCCCCGATACCAGGAAGTGAAGTGGTGTAGCTGTTTCTTAGCTATGATCACTGCTAACACTGGTGGATCTGCATGGAGCTTTCTTTCCCCAGAAAGCAAAGATTTCAAACTGTTTTCTTTACATTTTTACCTATTTTGCACATTGATGTGGCTGCACGCTAGAACAAATTGTGTATGGGGTGTTTGTAGAGATGTTTTGGCTTGGTGCGATGACGGTATGTGTGATATTCTGATCACGGCAGTAACTGGTTCTGTCACTTGAGTGTGAGCAATGGACTGCACTAAATGCTCCTAATAAAAGGATTACAGGCCCTCTGGTAGGTTCTTGCTGGCTGACAGTATTAATTGTAATGTTTAGAAGATGGAGATTGGCTTTGTAATTGTAATTCAGGCTCTGATTTCACAGTGTGCTTAAATCCATTGCTTTTATCATGTGGTTATGTTGACTGCATTTTAGCGGAGTACTCGCTAACTTTCTTCCACCTCACCTGGAGAATGTTTTCACTTTCATGAGCATCTTTCATTCCAGCCCAGGCTTTTTATGCATAAATGAAGAAAAACATGTGCTTAAATGCTTTACAAATTGGGGTATATGTCATCACTTCTGATACTGTGGGTTAAGAGCAGGAAGAACAATTTTATGAGCTGTGTGGTTTCCATGATATTCACTAAAAGCAAGTTTTTTTTAAAAAAAAGTCCTTGTCATGAGCAAAGTGCGTGTCCTTCAGAATACCATCAGTTTCCTATTCTAGATGACAACATGAAGGACTTTTTCTTTTTAAAACATGCAGAACTTTTTAACTGTGTTGATCTTCATGGCTAGGATTAACCAATACCACTAATACCTTTTCAGTAAAAGGATAGTATCAGAATCATGAAGGGTCTAAATAGCCTGAGAATTGAATGTGGCTACAAAAATGCTTTGTGGATTGTGTCAAACAATGTCAAATGTGGAATAAGTAAACAATTTAAAACTGAGTGAGAAGTAAATGATTTATTTGGTAGAGGTTTTTGATAGAATACATTTTGGCATTAAAATTTAAAATGACTCTGAATACAACTCTTTTAGAACACATTGTTGTGATGAAAGACTTAGCAGCTTGATGGATGTGAATGAATAAGTCTCATAAATTGTGATACCACAGCTGGGATTCTGCATTAATAGGAATGAGATTATCATAGTGTTAAATCACACAGCTATACATTTAAAAGTATGTACTGGGAATAAATGCATATTGTATAATATTTCTTTTGTCTTCTGCTCTCAGCCCAGTACTATCGCACTATATCACAAATATGAGCATCAGTGGATTCTGACAGTCTCACACAAGAAGCAGTTTTCAGAGGCAAGTTTAATAAATGATTACATAGTTGCTATTACTTAATGAACTACCATGATTCTTGCTCCTGATACTAATGGAAAAAATAGGAGATGATGCAAAATTTTGTTAGCAAAGATGATGTAGGAAATAATACCAATGAAACATTTTTGATGAAGCTTCAGTAAAACAGAGGCTTCTGCTATGAAAAAATATTTTTTCCATCTTTAGGGTAGTTGCCATTTTCAGGACGTATTCCAATTTCATGTTCACACTCTGATTTCATAAGGTTGTCTAGCTCTGGCTAGACAGAATTTTCCTATGACTGAGCAAACACTATTAAAGATGTATCCTAAATGCTGTCCTCTCTAAATGTAAAATTTGTAAACTAAGCTCTCTGAAATTACCAACAGAAACAGGTGTAGCTATCTCCTTTACCCTTTTCTCATGTACACATCTGCATGAAAATTGAGAAAAGTAAGCAGATACTGATAGATCATCAATCTGATAGATCTACAAAGACATTTCAGAAAAGCTCAGGTCCAGGTTCTATTGTAAATCTACCATGGTTTTCAAATGTTCCACGTTTTGCTATAAAGGGCATCATATTGAGCTAGATATGATTCTATAATCAATGTTATAAATTTTGCAAGAAGTTTCAATAAAGCCTGCTTGTTTTAATTAGTGTTAGATTATTTTGCAGCATTCTGAGTAGGTTACATTTCTGTCTCAAACTATGAGGTATAATTCTTGTTTGCTTTGTGGGAAATTTTCAGAGAAGGAATGAGAATGGCTTTTTGAACTTTCCAGGGAAGCTCTCATCATGTTAGTTAATATTTCTGTGAGAAACAGTCCTGCGAGTTGGCCTACACAGAGCTCAGTTACGGGCCAAAGCCATAGTTTCCTGATGGTAATGCAGTTTATGAGTCTAATGTCACCTAAAACTGTTCATTAGCTTATGTTCATGGGTATTCTTTCAACTTCACTTTATTCTGGAGTTTGCTGTATCTGTTAAAACCTATTAAACCTGTTAAAAATGTTGTGTGCTCAAAAACTTGAACCTTCTTTTTGTTGTCCCCTAGTTAAATAAATGATAACATTTCTCTATGAGTAAGCATTAATGTATTATTATATGCTTATTTAAGGATAGGTGAACTGTTTTAAATTAAGGAAAAAATCACCTGTACATTTAGGCTGAGGCTCGTGAGAAGGATTTAAATAAGAACCCTGTCAGAAATCACTTTCCACTCAATGGGATTGTTAACCAAAGTTAACAAAATTCTTCTTCGTGCTGTTTTAGTTTAAGCGTGTGCTAATCTCCTTAGTTATTTTGATCTTTTCTCACATGCTTTCATACCACCAGCAGGTAGGTAGTAGCGAAAAATGAAGATATTGGAGTGCTGATTGAAATGTTTTCAGTTACACTTACTGTCTCCAAAATATACTGCTTCAAGTATATGAATTAATCCTGATTACATTTGAGTGTTACTGAGATTTTGAGGTTCTGTTGCTACTTTTAGCCAAACAAAAATAAAGTGGGAGGGAGAGAAATACTAAATCAAAACAACTCCTAAATCTGAATTATTCTAATTGGACTGTAGAGCCCAGGACATATTGCAATAATATTTGAAAGTCTTCAGTTTTATCCCAATAAAGGACAAAAATATATTTCTACCCTTAAGTTGACATGTACTTGAGTTATTTACTTAAAATTAGCTTTAGATATTTTACTTGAGTCTGCATTTTGATACTATTCTCCCCAGTGTCTGGCACTGCGCTTAATGCTTGTGTCAAGAAGTAATTGTCTCTCTTTTTTTTTTTTCTTCTTTTTCTTTCTGTCTTCCTTTTTATTCTGAGAGTTCAGCGAAACTAATGATTGGTGGTCAGTAGTTTCCTTCCTTGAGTCCACTTAAACAGTTCTACTGGGGTTCTGTGTTCCTGCTCCCTTATTCCTTCATTGTTTGTTGCTCCTTGCTGGTTAGAAAGGCTTAGGTACATGAAGAAAATCAATTGCTGCTTGTTAGTTTTCTTTTTGATTTGGTAATTCTCAGACTGTCAAATGTTTATTGAAAAAAAATAATACAGAAAGTAATGCATTAGGTAAATTAAAAACCCCTTTGGTTTCTGAGGATGAGCAATGTGGTACTAACATCCCATTTTTCCAAACAAAATACATTCTTCATATTTTCTTTCCAGCTATAAGGAGCCCACATTCAGCTTTCACAGAAGGAGTATAGATTTTTCCAAATTAATCAAAATGGAGCAGATCTTGTGAGACCATTTGAAGTCATAAAATTTTGATGTCCATTTCATCTAAATCTGGATATTGGGTCTTGCCTCAAGTCCTGTGTAATCTAAAACCAATGTTGTTATAAGAGCAGACCTTACATTTTTTTTTTTTTCTATTTATTATAAACTGAATACAGTACTGGTGAAATAGCCTAATTATATATGTAATTCTCCATTTTATCCTCTATCATGTTAATATGAGGAGACAAAAGATATTTCATAGTAAGTGATAAGCAAATGATAATATTCCCTAATTCATTCAACTTTATTGTGTCTGTATTATGTGAGCTTGGTGGTGGCCAGACACTACATCACACCCAGACAATTAACAGATTTGCATCTAGTTATTGCCTTTCTGCATGTATCCCACTTTGTATTACAGCTGAGACAAAAATGGGTCCCTTCTGGGTTTGTGAAAGAGAACAGCTTTACCACATAAACCAAACCTATCTTCCTATCTTCTTACTAACAGCTAACAAAGGAGGGGCTCTGCAAAGAGTATCTCAAGTGGATGTTGCATTTTGATTTCACTGTTTGAATTTCTCAGTAATGTTCATTCAAAAATGTCTGTGCATGTTAACTTCCTAGCTACCACCCTGGGCATTCAGCTATGCTACAGCTTAGCTACAGGCAAAATGAAGTGTTAGTGCAAAATGAATGCATATCTCGAATATGTCATCCTGTTATGATAAATAGTTTGGTTTGGCAATTGTGATACCCAAAAACTGTGCAACTGAAAGCATCTGGTTATTTGTGAGGAAATTCTACAATGAATAAATTACCAGAAATAATATTATTATGGAAAGGAGAATACAACCCTTATATTCTCCTTCAACATTTGTATTCTGCTTAGACTGTTGAAATTGCCATATTAAAATCAGGATGAGAGTATGGATAAGAGTCTGGGGTGAGACACAAGTCAGCTTAATTAGCGATATTTTCCTTCTACAGTTACAAAGAATCCAACTGACAGTGTGGATATGCAAAAGCACAGAAAAGGCTCTGGAATCTGTCTGTTATAAGTTGATATTAAAAAGATTAAATGTTTTATGCCAGTGATTTTTTTTTTGTGTGTGTGTATCTAGTTGATCTGTGACAACTAGACATATACAATTTTGGCCTATAACCTCATGGTGGTGTGGTTTAGAAGTCTGTCAAGCTTGATTTAAACCATGTCATATTTCACGTTTAATTGAAATATATTTAAAGTTGTGTGTGTTCATGCCTTTCAGGTATGCCTACTATCATAGAGGCTGAGAAGCAGGGTAAATTAGTCCTTATTGAGTGCAGTGCTGACAAGCTAGACTGATCACTTAAAAATTAGTCTAGGCATTTCTATATTGCAGGGAAGATGCCAAAGCTTACTGCAAAGGAATTAAAGCTTGTCTTTCCTCCTTCCTCCTCCTCTTCATCAGCAATGACTGCTTCAGAACCTCTGACTCAGTCTTGTGACTGCACAAGCCCCCTTCTCCCTCCCCTCTGCCAACAATGGACTTGGATCACCTTGGCCCTGGCTATTCCCTTGTTCTCACTGTGCGCTGTTTATGGTTCCTTTCGTTTTTTCCTATCTTGCCTGGTGGGTGAGGTGAGTGCAGTATCAAGTTCCGTAAACATAGGGCTGATGTTTCTCACTGGTGTTGGGATTTCCAGAGCAGCCTGAAGTAGAAGTGTTGCACATCCAGCTTTTGTTTTACCGATAAGGTTTCCTTTAAAAACTTCACCCTGAGTAGAGTTGTGCGTTTGTCTAGCGTACTGTAGTCCCTGAGGACTGTTTCTCACTGGCCATATCAACCCATATTGGACTTCTCTGGTGGTAAACAATCACCTTCCTTGCTGCCTCAGTTCAATGGTCCCTTAACCTTGCTGATGTGATTATTTGTGGAGCCATGCTCCAGAGCAACCTGATTTAAACAAAAACAAGCCCCGTGCTGCATTAAGTTGTCCCATTGTGTAGCGGCGGGTGTGTGACTTGGACCTAGAGAGAGCGGGTGCTTTCTTACAATTCCTTTGGTGTTGAAGAAATTACAATCTAGGACCATAATTTATGATGTTTCTGAGCATGAAAGAGCTGCCTGTGATTGCTGTAGAGAAAAATATTAGGAATAAGTTAAATAGTCTCTCTACCCACAATACAGAAATGTAATATTTTTTCAGGAGAAACTTTTGGGCCCTTTTAATTTGAATTATGCCAGAACACCCTGGCCTGATGGATGTTTTTTTTATTAATGTATTTCTACTTGTTTTATTTATTTATTTATTTATTTACTTTATTTTTTCTGAAGTAAAATCAGATTACCTAAAGATTTTTCTGTTTGCTAGATCTGGCTAGAAAGATGATAGCACAGACTGTATGCAAGAAACATTGTGCTGATGACATAATATATGTCTGAAATGATCTAGTGTTTTCACAAATCACAGAATGAAGGGATAGCTTATCTTCAGATTTTAGCAGTTGCTACTGCAGTATGAATTATTCTATATAATCTTTACTTCCATTCTGAAAATTGTCTGCAGTAGCATATATTCAATTTAGGGGAAAAGCACATAAAGTAAATTAGGTTAAAAGAGCTCCCAACTGTCTGCATTTTGTAATGCTGATTTAATAGAAAGCAGCCAAAAAAGAATACAGTAATGATAGGACATAAATATTAGCATTATGTATAAATAAATGTCAGGCATAAGTTTACTTCTAAATTTGCCTTAACAACTGCATTAGGATTGATGTCCCTAGTGGCTATACATACAGTATATCTGGCAAAGGCCTGCCAAACAAGAAGTTTATCAGTAAGCAGATGACAGAAAATCATGTAACATTTAACACATCTTTTTCTGAATAATCTCTTTTTTTTTTTTTTTTTTTTTTTTTTTTTCTTCTGCTTGGTGCAGTTGAGATTGATTGCAATGATGAACACTTCAGGTTGGCCTGGAGACAGAGGGATGGAAGCTGGAGAAAAGCTACATCTGTGGAGTTTCTGAAGAGCTTGGGGAAAGGTCAGGAAATAAACTCCAGGGAAAGGAAAGAGCAGATGGTGCATAAGGTAAGTCACAGGACCTGTGATTAACCTGACTAGCAGATTCAGAAATTGAAGATGTCTCTGTTCAAGCAGTGGGTTCATTTTTTATCCTAATAAGATACATGAAGAAGTTAGAGGTTACAGTTACTTGAAATAACCCAGAGAAACCTCTTACACATTAATTTTCTGTTTCTTTCCTTTATCATTGGAATTTCAGTGTGGTAATGTTTTTGAGATGATTATGTGGTATAAAACCATGAAGCAGAACTCGTTTAACAATTAAATAAGAGAGACTGGTAAGCTGCGGTACACTATGGTTTTCTGATTGAATGACGGTAATAAATCAGGGAGAGTTTTGACTGGTAAACAGAAGTATTTATTATATTATTTTTCACTGTCTCGTGAGTTGAAGGTATTCATTAATTGTAGCTCACATTTTCTATTTAAATTAATGTTTGGTTAGACTTAACCAAATATATGTTCTGCTTAGAGTAATTGTATTAAGCAAAGAATAAATTTTGCTTTTAAATTGCAGTAAACTAAGATGAATAGAAAGATCAATAATTTAATTTTCAGGTGTCTTAAAGATGTCTGTGAAATATATGTTCTGGCATCTCCTGGATTCTGATTTGTACTTCTGTGCAGTTTTAGAGAAGAGAGGATTGCATAGGGGTACCATTTGCCCCATGGAGAGCTGTTTTTGCAAACAATGGCTGCTTTTGTATTTGTAGAAACAAAACTCAGATCATTTTATCTATAGCGAATACATCGCTTTAGATTTGCAGTCAAAGCCATTAGCAAAAATTGTACTGGTTATTTTATTTAGTGATGTCTTCTGCTGCGGATTTCATCTTGAAAGCAGGAGGAGAGAGCTGTCCCTGTTCCCCTGGGGAGAGGAGCCAGGGTTACGGTCAGCATCATGGGTGCAGCCAGAACTGTTGAAAGCACTGATTTTGGCAATTGGCCACCAGGACCCTGAGATCAGCTCTGGGAACTGTGGCCTCTCCCCTGCCCTGCTGATTTTGTGCAGTATTTCTAGCTGTAGATGGCATTAATAGACCAAAAAAAAGAAAAAGGTTATAAGGGAATGTTTGTCCAAGTTCAAAACTTACATTTTTGAACATGCAGTTTTTTTTTTAAAAAAAAAAAAAAAAAAAAAAAAGGTTTAAGGGTGAGTAGATGTGGAGCAGTAGACACAATGAGTGGCTGGTTGAAAGCTTGAGGAAAACATATTAAAATGTCTGCTCATGATTGTTGTTACATCTGTGAAATTTTTGGAAAATATTCCAGGTTAGCTGAGTGTGAAATACGGTTCTAAACTCACATGAATTTTGTGTACCATAGTAAAAATTGTCAATGAAATGGTAATAGTAGTAAGAAAGTAAGTAACTAAATGGTTGTTAAAAGCACAACTCAAACCAAAATTAGTCCTTACAAAAATGTAATTCTTATACATAATTTTCAACCTTAATATTTCAGAATATTTTTAATAAGCTAAAATAATTATTTCATTGTAACCTTGCATTCTTAAAAACCTATGGCTGTTATTAGACTAATGGAATAAAAATAGAGATTTTGTAGTTTGCTGCACATCATTCCATTTTCTCTACTGATCATTACTAGGAAGAACCAAACATCAATCAAAAGGAGTTTTGATAGCCACCCAGACTTTAAGTACTTATTGAACCGGGCATGTATGAGTTCAAATCCATTAATTTTCATATGGAAGTCTTGGTACGTTTGATATATATATACATATATATATATATATAAATTTATAATTATTATGCTCTCTTGTATAGAATGAAGAGATAGCATGCCAAGTTTCTTCTTTTCATAATTTCTGACAGAAGATTTTGTAGGGAATAATGATAACAATAAATTTGTATAAAATACTATAGTTCCTGCTCATGTAGATTTGGCTGGTAGATTTAAGACATCCTTTACATATGAAATGCAATTACCTGGAATGTAAAAGTTCACCTGCCTTTAACTCCCATGGGACATTTTTAAATTTCATTGAGTTAGTATATTTTTCTCTTTCTCAGGCTAAAAATCCAGGAAGCTCCTTCTAAATCCTCCAACAGCTGCTACATTGAATTATTTGAAGTTGTGAACAATATTTAATTAGCACAGCCTATTGTTAAAAAAAAATAAAATAAAATAAAATAAAATTGTACACTTTTGGAGCAATTTTGTTAGGCACATTCAGCAGGAGCAAAGGCACCTAAATTTGTAACATTACTGATATTTTGGTTGTGTTTTAGAGCTTGGCAAGCCAATGCTAGTGTCTGCCTCTTGGGCCTACAGATCAGGTTGTTTAAAGAATAGTTACATGGAAGAAAAAGTCACATTTATTTCTAAATATTCAGCTGTAATTGCTGCAAATATGAGGCTTTTTATTACCAGTAACAAGTATTATATAAAAGGGCCTAATATTTCCTAGTTCACCCTTTGCAAGTGCAAACAGTTTTCCAATGGGTGGATCTTTCACACAGTGATAACCAAGTGAAAAATTCTACTTGATTAGAAAATATGATTACAGAGTCAGAAAAAAAAAGGCAGGAGCAGTTGTAACACCTGAAAGTATTTTCTTTTAAGCTGCTCTCAGAGTGGGGGACAAACACAACTTCAGATTCTTTATATTTCAAGTTGGCAGCATCCTGTTAAATTGCTTTGTGAGAGCTGAGTGTGCTGGCTGATGAATGCATACTCTGTAGTGTGTGATACCATGCATATAAAATGGTTTATTGAACAAAATAAACAATTCTTTGCCGTCTCTGACAGACAATTCTACATTTCTCTGCAGTCTCATAAATGACAGCTATGACCAGTCAAAGTAAAATCTACCTGTGCATTTGCAATGTCTTCTCTCTGTTTCTTATAACTTAACCCTAAATACCTCTTCAGTAGTGCACACCTGCCACTTGTTTTGTCATTTGGAATATCTTAAAATTCTAACTTTTAATAATGTTACATTTTTTCATTTTCAAAATAATGATTTCTTTCCCATTGATCTTATTATAAGTCATACAGCTTATTTTAAAATAGTATTATGCTGGACAATTTAGGCTTTCATAGATGTTCAACTTATCTTTCTAATATCTCCAGTGAAGCTGTTGTTTCTTCCTGATTTGAATGCATCTAATTTTTCAACCCATTATTTTCAGCTAGCATATGGGAGAAGCCAGGCAGTGTTTGCTACATAGTTGTTGCTTTTCAAGAAACAAAATTTGTGCCATTTATTTTGAGCATCCATTTTTCTTATTTTCTACATGGAAAAGTGGCACATGGAGCAGCACAGAGACTCTAACTTTTTTTTTTAAATAATAATTAAAAAAAAAAAAAAATTTTTTATTCTCATTTAAGAATATATTTTATATCAACTACAGTACATAGTTTTATTCTGTCCTTGCCACTGATTTTGTGTCTTTGATTTACCTGTGCTAAAATGCATAGGAGGAAAAAGTAGAGATAGCATGGCCATTATAACTTCATCCAATATGTCAGAGTTCTAAAATTTAAAATGGTCGTGTTTTTCTGGTGCACAGTCTTTAGCATGATAATGATTCTGATCTGTTAGAAACTCTCCCAGCATTCTTCATTAGGACTAAGTATACTGAAAATAAAATGAACAGAATCTGTACCTCACTGATAACTAAGCAGTTCTGTGCTCATTATTTTTGACATCTGAACAGAGTCAATATTTAGCTAAAGATAAGAAGTTGATAAAAACCAAGCTAGTCTTTTTAAAGTATCCAATATAAACAATATGTGGTCTGTTGAGAGTTGCTTGTGAATTTTGTGTTAATAAAGAAAAATCAGAAGTTAACAAATAGGTGCACAAGGCTAAGCCTGTTCAAGCTGTTGCATTGTTCCTGTTGGGGCTGACCACCTTTGGCACTGCTGAAAGGAGAAAACTCTTCAGAAGGCTGATGTTATGACTGGTAGATTTCAAAACACTTTGCCAAAGGGAAAAGTGAGCATTTTCCCAATCTACAGCAAAATAGTTCATATTCAGGCAAGTTCCCTGCTTTGGAAATGACCTCTTTCCAGAAGCCCCTGGAAAAGATCTCTGAGTTAAAGAGAAACCCAGAGTCTGTGCTGACAGAGGAACCTTGTGCGGAAATGCAGCCAAGGCAATGTGTTTTGCCCAGTTGCCTTTGAGGTAGCTGTGTAATGATGTCCTGGGCTAGTGTCAACAGCAAAATGCCAGCAGGAGACTGGGTCACTGCTCTATTTTCTCTCTCTTTCTCTTTTTTTTAAATGGTGTTAAGAAGAATAGCCTTCATACTACAAATATTAAGTGAGAGAGACAGATTATTTTCTGTTAAGCTTTCAATGCAGTGTTTTTCCACAAGTGAGACATTGAAGTTTTATCATTTCTATTAGACAACCTCCTCAGCACCCTTGTGCTTTAAAATCTAAATCTAGTTCTGTAATAAAACTGTTAATTTATGACCGGTGTGAACTTCTATAGCATGGATCAATATTGATTTTCTGAACCTGTTTCTCACAGACTTGCTAAAATAAGCAGTCTGATTAAAAAAAAAATAAAAAAAAACTTTATATTTAAATTGAGAAAGAATGTGCTCGGGTCTTATTGCTGTATTTTGAGAGCTTGAGGACTCCTGTGAAGACTTAAACAGACTCGAGCTTGCCTAAGGCAACAAATAATAGTTTTTATGGTTTTCAGTCAAAGAATTCAATGTGAGGAGTAAAACAGTTTAATTTATCCCAGTCAGTATTAGAACAATTAACTGTTTGAGCAGTTAACAATTCTTTGTTCTCAAGGGCAGATCATTTAGACCCATTTGGGTCACCTCGGTGCATAAACAACATATGTAGTATCATATGTTGTCTCATTATGGCATTGCAGAATTTGACATACGGTCTGCAATTCCTTGTGTCTGGGAGAAGTATCCGGTGCTATCTGGGATGTCCTTAGGGTATCCAAGACACCTGTGCAGAACTGGCAGATATGACACAAGATCAATGGGAGATCCAGGCTCTTCTGGCATACTGACTGGAGGCCAAGCTAAAAGTCCTACCACCTCTGAAAGTGCACTAGGTTCCTATGTACGGCTGAGTGTATCAACACCACCAGACAGAGCTGGACAATAAGCAGTGTTTGTATTGAATCCCTGAGTAGATAGGATGATTTGAAATTTTTGATTTTACTCTTCTTCCCACATGTCCCCCTTAAATTTTTTAGTCATTATTGGTCTGAATGCTTTCTGGTCTGGTATTTTGGCTTGGCAGAGGTAAAGATACATATCTGGTTTGGTCTAAAATACATCTTTTCTTTTCATGTTTATAAAATTTCCCCAAATTCTGGAAGATAGGTTGGCTATTTATCTATTCATTAAACATGAGCCTTGTCCATGATCGTAACTGGGGAGGGGAGTATGTCTTGTGTTTTATGATTTGAGGGCAGTAAGTTAGACAGTCTGTGGTGCAACTGTTGCGTGTAGAAATGATCAAATAGTTAGAAACACAAGATGGATTTATTGAGGGGGAGAGTCACTAAGGGAAATTTTGACAGTAGCTGGTACAGTGCAAGGTACCCTGCTTTATGATACAGTAACAGATAGGCCAGATAGGTTCCCTGTCTTCCCTGGAATGCACAGAGGGGGGAAACCTAAGTATTCAAGGAAGAGCTGATGACTGTCTCCGTAATCCAATGGTTATTTCTGATCATAACCTAGTATTTTAATACATTTCCATAGGAGAACGTACAGTTTAATCAGAAGCAAGCTGTGATGAAAATATTTGGAAAGGAAATACTTTCTCCTTTCTGTTTTGGAGAATTTCTTCTGACCATCATTAAAAGAAATTCCCCAGCACTTATAACACAGAATTTGGGTTACATATCTGCAAGCAGAATTTGAAAACAGCTGGCTGGCCTGGGTAAGGACCTCACTTGAGAGTTTCACATGAGCTACTGCTTATTAGAGATTTCCTGAATCTTGTGTAGTTTTATGGTGCCAACATACAGCTGGAGAAATGTTGATTAATGCAAACTTTGTGGCTTAATCTGTATGAGAACCAGTACCTCAGAGACTCAGAAATGCACACAAACTCTGCTGTTCCTGTGCCCACAAATCACAGGTATCTAGATTGAAATTGTTGCGTGTTTTTCCTCTGAATCACTAAGTAGTAAATGAGAGCTTGTTGCAGAAATAAAAGCGGTTTATTTTTGGTGACAACGAAAGTGGGGAAGGAGGCCATAGGGACTGTTCTAATCACTCTGCCATGGTTATAGGGAATGTATCCTTTCTCTCTCTCTCTCCCTCTCTCTTTCTCTGTCTCTCTTTTTGTACACCTGAAAAAAAAAGAAGTGCTCTATCTCTTGTCCTGTATTTTCCTGAATTAAGTTCGTCTCCTATGTACATCTTGCAGACAGATTCAATTAAAAAAGATCTCCTAATCGGAATCACCTTGCTTTCACTTGATTTTTATTTTTTAAGTGAAGGATGTAGCACTAATCAATGCAAAAGAAGGTAAATGCTAACGTGATATCTAATAATCTGCAGGTAGAGCAGATTTGTCTGAAATTTACTGTTGTCTGTTTTCTGCTGTTCAAGAGGTATATAAAACAAACATAATAACCCTGCAGTTAAGCTGTGTTTGCTTCTTTTTAACCTCATCAGGGAAACATGTGGATGCTGGAATGTATGAAGGGCTTCCTTTGGCTTCGCTATTCTTGTACATTTCCCATGCAGCCCCTGTTACCTGTTGCTTCCTACCGTCTCTGGAGACTAGATCTGATAGAAAGAATAGCTTAAGCAAAAAAATATTTATGATTAACGATTCCTTTTGCTTCTCTTCTTCAAAACTGAAAGCTTTGGTCTCAGTCAGCAGAAGGAATATGATTATCTCCTTAGAAACTTGCAGAGTGTTGGCCATTTTTCAGCGTGGACATCACTTCCTGTTCGTCTCAGTGGGAAGAAACAGTACAGAAGCTACCCTACTATGTAATGAGGAATAGACAGAGACAGTAAATAGAATAGAATTATAGAACCATAGAAAGGCTTGGGTTGGAAGGGACTATTAAGCCCATCCAGTTCCAACCCCCTGCTATGGGCAGGGACACCTCCTACCAGACCAGGCTGACCAAAGTCCCATCCAGCCTGGCCTTGAACATCTCCAGGGATGGGGCATCCACAGCTTCTGGGCAGCCTGTGCCAGTGCCTCACCACCCTCTGAGTAAAGAATTTATTCCTAATATCTCATCTAAACCTCTTTTAGTTTAAACCATTACCCCTTGTCCTATCACTACTCTCCCTGCTAAAAAGTCCCTCTCTTGCTTTCCTGTAGGCCCACCTTTAGGTACTAGAAGGCCGCTATAAGGTGTCTGTAGAGCCTTCTCTTCTCTAGGCTGAACAACCCCAACTCCTTCAACCTGTCTTCACAGGAGAGGTGCTCCAGAACATCTTCATGGCCCTCCTGTGGACTTTTCTAATAATTCCATGTCCTTTTTGTGCTGGGGGCCCAGAGCTGAATGCAGTACTCAAGGTGGGGTCTCACAGAGGGGGACAATCAGCTCCTTCGCCCTGCTGGCTGCACTACTTTTGATGCAGCCCAGGATGTGAGCGTACATTGCCAACTTATGTTGAGCTTCTCATCCATCAACACCCCCAGGTCCTTCTGCTCAGGGCTGCTCTCTATACATTCTCTGCCCAGCCTATATCTGTGCTTGGCATTGCCCCAGCCCAGGTGCAGGACCTTGCACTAGGTCTTGTTGAACCTTATGAGCTCCATAAAACATTTGATCCTACTGTTGAACAAGAAGCACACTCTTGATGTAGTGGAGGTGTGTTGCGTGGCCACAGTTGGTGCTGAGGTGTTGTGTTCTAGGAGCATGTAGAGCCACAGGTGAGCTCCAGGTCTCTTTGTGCTGGTCATAATACAGATATCTAAGAAAAGGGACAGTTCCTGGATGAAGTGTTCAGGTGTGCTGAGTGTTGAAGTTGTGTCACTGGGTACTAAAAATCTCTTAAGCTGCATGCTCATTTGCCTGTACTATCTGATGCTGTGCAAAAGAGTCATCAAGTGACTTGCTATCTGACTGACTGCCCCTTGAACACTGCTGAGGGCTAGATGCTATTTGGATCTTGGATCTTTCTTTTTGTGTCTTTAGACTCTCTCAAAATCTCTCCATTAAGAGAGTACACACTGAGTATTACATACCATCATCTACTCAAAGTGTGGCTTTAAACAGGACCATACATCTTTATCCTGTCCAGGGGAAATATTTTAGTATGACCATCATTCTTTTCATTTAAGGAAAAAAAAAAAAGACATTGGGAAAAATATCTTTGATGATGATGCTTAATGGCTTCATAAGAGAGAGATAACGAGGCCACCTCAGGAACCACAGTGTTAGCAGCAGAACTACAGCTTTGGTAGAGTTTGCACTTTGTATTTGCATGGTGCCTTCGGTGATAATCTTTAAAAATTCATTTTCAGCTGGTTTTGTCAGCCGTATTTTGCTAGGGGCTGCAAACTAAGGGTGGGAATAATGACTTCTATTCTGTATTTATTCTCTGATCAGTCCTGTAAAGGAAGAGCTTTGTCATTCAGTTGTAAAAAAAATGTGGTGTTGGTACAGTTTTGATTACCAGTATGACAGCACTTTCATTTTTTTTTGTTTTGTTTTGTTTTTCTTGGTATAACCATTTTTTTTTAAATTCACCTCAAATTTTATCTTAGTAGAACTTAATATAGTTTGCAGGTGACTTATGCTTGTGTTGTTGAGACTTTTGACACGACTGAGATGAATTCCTGCTTGAATCAGTTAGTCATGCAATTTGTCTGGGAACACAGTGCAGACAGAATATCAGATCTACTAGAATTTGAGACACTGGCCAGATTTTGATCTCAATTAAAGATACAGGTTTGAAACAGATGTCAGTGGAACTTAGGTCAGATTTATATCCATGTAATTGAGACCAGCATCTAAGCCTCCTTGGCTAGTCTGTTCCCTGAGATTTTTTCTTCCCTTATGCGTTACACAGATTGGTCCTGTGTTGTCTTTTATATAACCGGTTATATGTCTCCTTTTGATCACATTCTGTATGCCATTTTTGCATGTCTTAACTGGGCGTACCCAGTTCATTATTGCAATTTATCTTAAAACTTTTTGAATGACCGGCAATCATAGCAAGTAAAAGAAACGTCAGTGTATCTTCATCTAACTCGTTCAGATATGAGCATCAAACGACATTATGGATGGGTTAAATATTTGTTGTTGTTACCATGTTCAAAAATATGCTGAACAGAAGTCACAAGTCTGTACAAGCAGGGTGAAATGAGTTGCTTAATGATGAGTGCCCTGGATTAGCGTTTGTTTGCTATCTGAGGGACTGGCAAAATGTGAAGATAAGGCTGCTTGGCAGACTAATCCTGACTACAACTGTCTTTTGCTCTGCATGCTTTACTGAATGATTCAGTCAAGCTGGGAGGGATTTTCAAAAGAAGTATAATTGACCACCTCTCATGGTGTTTTTGTAAGGGTCATTTTTGGCCTATGACAAGTCTTGAAAGATGCTGACCCCTCTTTTCCTTTTTTTACCAAACATATTATGTTGTACTGTGATCTTAAACACCTTACCCAAGCTACCATGGGTTTCTGCTAAAATCACCAGAGGGTGATAGCACTTCTAGAATACAACTCAGTAAACTGAAGATGTGAACTGTCTTTTGGTCTTTTTTTTTTCTTAATTTTGAACAGGCAGACAAGACTGACTTGGTTCCTGATTTGAAGTGGGTTGAATTCTCGACATTGTGTCTGTGTTTTGCAGTAAGAACAGGCTAATCCCTTCCTTACACATAATGTGATGCCAGTACTTGAAAAGTTGTGGATTTCTGGAGGCATACATATATCTAGGATTGATGGGCTATTTTCTTCAATTTTAAATCAAGTGCTGGAAATACATGCTTTCTAACTGTAAAGGATTTTGTGAAGATTAATGCTTGTAGAATATTTGAAGACATAAAGCACTGAATAAATAATACTTTCCATTAAGTTATTTTTTGTAACTTTTGTTTGATGGAAAAAGAGAATTTCCTATACTGTGGACCAAGTGAAATAAATACAAGAGACTTCTCCAGTACAGTGATTGTGCTTTGTGATTAAGGAAGTGCCAAATGGTTCAGTGCTCCTAGGTGTACAGGAGTCACACTTCTGTTCATCTCATTTTGAAGTGAAATGCTCTGGAAATTAAAAATATGAGCAATGTTAGATAGTCAGGAAGATACTGGTAGAATAAAGTAAGTTGCTTGAAATTAATTATTTGGGAAGTGCTTTGCAAAGCAGAACTGTAAAGAGGTAAAATTTTCAGCTGGCTCATTAAAATACGAGCACATTATATTCATCAGTGAATTAGTGATTAATGTCCCATTTTATTTTCATGTAAAGTATAATATCTGAAACACTGATGTATGCTTATCTCCAAGATACATAGCTTCCAAGTGGTTCATTTGTGAAGGTGTAGTTTAGTTGATCATTTATTATAAATTGTCTGATTTTATACCTTGAACATTGATATTACTGTTTTGAGCTAGTTGTGTGCTTTCCAGCTAAACTTAGATCTGAATCCCACAAATTTGTCATCTGTATTTGATTCTTCTTCAGATGGATTTGAACAGAATAATTTTCCTTTCTGAGATAATTTATGCCATTTTTCACTTTTCCGTATATCTGAATCCAAGGCTGAAAGTTTAATATGTGCACAGGGAAAAGACCTCTAATAACATTAAAAACCTGTACTTTTAGATAGGTTCCTACTGTGTTTTAGAGAGAACAGAGTCACCTGGCTCCCTTACTGATTTCAGGCACTGAATATCGAAACAAAAAGCCAACCAGCCAAAACCCTTATCTCCCTGTCCTTATTATATAGGCACCAAATCCCATTTTAAAAAGTGCTTTGGCCTTAAACTCATGGGCGTTTATTGTACTCTGAATGCCTACGTAACTTCTAAAGTTCAATGTGTATTAAATGTATATATGTTATACATAGTACGTGCAATTTTTAGTGGAAGTTTTCCTCTGGAGGAAGACTCAAATATGTTAGGATGGAGCTGTGGTGTGCTCTCATAGGAATCTTACTGTTGACATTAAAGAAAACTGCCTCGTGGTGTACTGAGGAGCATGTTTGTGCCACGTTATTCAAACTCTCAGTTGTTGTGAGCTGGGTGATGAATGTGTTGGGCTCTGTCAAAAGCAGAGTGTTTCTAGATATTGAGGAAACCTCCAGCGGCAAGCAAGCAACCAAACGGGAGTTCTCAGCATTGCAATTTTGAATTTCATCACTTGTATTTTACTTTTCGTACCAAAGAACTGAAGAAATCCCTACCACCCACCCCTTTAATTTTTTATTTTTGCTGGGGGAGGTAGGTACTGGAACAAGTTGAAAAGAGCAGTTCTGCGGTATTTGTGCTGGGAAGGGCAACCGAAGTCAGGGGACCAAACAGTTTGAGAGTACAAGTAGTCAGCACTGCTTAATACATTGTCCCACAAAATGCAGCAGCAGCAATGCCGTACTGCAGGGGGTCATGCTGGTGTACCGTGCTTTGTTCAGCTCTGTCTTCAGAACCCTACGGTCCATTTGCTATAAAATAGTGCCCTTCATGGTACGTTGTTCAGTGTGGAGCAGATATCTTCAGCAGAAATCATTCCACTCTGAGTCAAAGTCAAATTTCAATGTTAGTGACTACAGGGGAAACTGTGAGTTAAATCAATAATCTCCTTGTCCCCCTGTTTCCATATAGACGTTGATTCATTGTGTACCCAGATACTCTCTGTTTCTTAATTAAGAAGCAATGAATTGATAAGTGGCATTGACTTTTCAGAATACTGCCAGGGCTAGATCCCCTTGGGTTTCTATCCCTCCTGCAACTGAACACTTCAGCCTTCAAAAAATTTGTTTTGGCTTCTGAAGTAGGAATGTCATATCATTTTACAGTAGTGAGTGTTTCTTCCCACTTGCAGCAATGTGGAAATCACCACAGGGACCAAGATTGTTCAAGTGTTCAGCAAGAAAAGCTATATCCCGTTCATAAATCTCTAAGTCAAGTCTGAAATAAAAGTCATGCAGCAAACCAGAAAATGAATTTTATTTTAAATCGAAACAGGGATCAGCAGATATACCTTGGGATTTGGAAATGATTAAGTGTAAGATTCAGTTAAGAAGTTTCACCTCTCAAGAAAATATAAAGCAAACATTCTTATATCTGACCTATAGATCTTTACTGTGTTCAGCATAATAAAATGACTGATCCAATCATGTATTGATGCAGAAGATCTTGGAGCATTTTTGCTGAGATGTGAGTCAATAATACGTTTTGCGGTTTGGGCTTTTCTTTTCTGGTTAACTCGTGTTTTAGCTTCAGCTCCTCTCCCTCTGAATTGTAAGTCCTACTGATAGCTGTCAGAATGTGCTAAAGGCTGTGCTTCATCTAATCTTTGATAATATGAATGGGAATCCTAGCGTAAATTGAGATTCCAATCCGAAAGACCCAAGCTTGCTCACTCTATTTATTGTCCTATAGAGTCATATCCAGCAGAGAAATTGCGAATCAAGGAAAAGTATTGGCTAAAGTATGTAAATCCAATGTCCTAAGTGGATAAAATTAGAAAACTAAATTAATGGTGTGTCTAATTGATTCAGTGTGTGCTTGCAGTTTTCAGTGTTGAATCTTAGAATGATTTTCAAGGCCTGGTTAATTCTGCCTTTGAGGGATTCCTCTCTGCACCAGTTCTTAACCAGATTTTTGCTTCATTCTTCTTGGCTGCCCATGTTGGTTTTTAGGGTTTGGATTGTGCTTTCCTCTGCTGTAACTAAGATGATGTCTTCCAGATCTTGCTTTTCCAAATGTAAAAGCCACACTGCTGGTAGCATTGCTGTATCTTGACATATGGTAAAGATAATTTTGTCACATTTGGCTCCTGTTTACCTGATTTGCTGGGTTAAGGAAGTAACTCTATCAAGATTTAGCATAGTCTGTGTGGTATGACTACATGTTTACAGTGTCTGGACTCTCACAGGGTAGCTTTTCCCATGGGGAGAGTAGAGAGGGCAAACCCTGCAAGACAGTTTTGGGAATGATATCAAGATCAAGCATTTTGACATTTGGGAATAGGAAATGAGTCCTTCCTGTGTTTAAGCTTCATATACTATTTTGAAATTTCCCCATGCTCTCTCCTGCCTTTACTTTTCCTCTTGTGAGAAATTCCTGTGAGTGACAAAATAAATTTTATCAGTTTCTGAATCACCCTGTGCCCCACCAAAGAGAAGCAGAGGAGAGTTTTAGTTCCTATTTCACCTAGATTCTTGACAGGCAAAATTCTCCTTGCTTTTGGCATGTTCCTGCGAACTGGAGCAAGGGATGCTATTTTGATTTGATATTATCTCCATTTAGCTTTGTCTGATTTGAGACCAGACTACTGGAGCAGTGATCTCTGACTGAAGAAAGCTTGCTCAAGTCAGAGCTCTCCCTGCATAGACTAGCAGATCTGTCAAAACTGACTTTAATCCATCACTGATCTTCCTAAAATTCACTTGTGTTATTTACCTTTCATTAGTCTATTAGCAGAAACCTGCTGCTAGAGGAAAAGAAAATAAAAAAGGAACAGGTACTTTTTTAGCTTAAACTCAAAAGTAATAATACTAAAATATGCTGCTGCATCAAATCTGTAGCTAAGAGACTTAAGCGTCTGGAAATGGAGAGGTGCTGGTACTAAGCTTTTTTAATAGAATTGGGATCATAGAGCTGGGAAGAATGAAAAAATATGCTTAGCTTAGCTTCAGGATGAATGAAGCATTTATTATTAATTAATGCTTGAGAAGATCATGTTATAATAATGGCTTGAAAAGATCAAAGGGTATAAATCTTCCAGGTTTCAATTCACAAAGTTTTTAGACATGATGAAATTTATCTGGAGAAGTAGTGCCATGAAATTTGGTATTAAGGTTGGATAGGGAATTCTGAAAGTAATTCTGGGGATAATATTTAAGATCAGCTATTGTTTAGATTAAAGTGAAATATGACTATTATGATAATCTTTGTTGCAATGCCTTTCATCAAATCATCTCATTATTACTTCTGCTGCAGGCTGTTTCTTCTTTCATCTATGCCCAGACTTCTCAGGGAGAACTCTGCTGAAATCAGATTGAGCAACCTGCTCTGAAATTAGTTTTGACTCTGAGTTCTGAGTGGCAGGTTGGACTAGAGGACCTCCTGAAGTCCTATCCAACCTGAATTATTCTATCCCCCTGTATTATGCTGATGAGAGACCAGACCAAGGCCCATATAGCAGGGAGTGTATTTGAAATTTCAGGTACATTGGGAAGGCAGACAGCTGCCACAACACAGACGTGTAATTGTAGCTTTTAGCATTAACTGACTGGAATGTAAAACTCGGCTTTGCTAAAATCAAAAGAGGAGAAACAGACTGGGGTGAGCAAGGAAGGGAAAATTATCTTGGTGAGATGCTTTAATCCACTGAATATTGTGGTCCTGCAACTGTAGTAATAAACATTCAGGGACTTTATTTTAGGAGGGATTAGAGATTAGGTACAGGCATATGTTTCGTAAGGGGTACATGGAACAGGAGAAAAGCATCAGGACAGTCAGCAATGAGGGGCTTCTGAGTGTTGTGTCAATGATGCTGTATACTGTAGCCTGTGTCAGGGTAGGAGAAATGTTTTCATGCCTATGAATTAGGCTGCTTTCTCTAGGAGGCAGGTACACTTCAGCTGTAGTTTCACCTCTAATCCTTCTTTCTTTCTTTCCTTTTTTTTTTTTTTTTTTCTTCTTTCCTCTTAGCTTGTACTGATGCCATTGCTTTTTAAAAGGCAATTCCAATGTTTTCTTTGCTCACCATAACTGACTCAATCCTCAGTGGGTAGTCATCAGCACCTGTGTTTTGTGCACTGAACTGAATGACCTTTTCTACCCACTCAGGACATTTTTTTTTCTACCTCATATGAGACGGATACTTTCTTCATCAACAGCGAACATGTCAATTTAAAGCTAAGTGGGAAAACTGAACTCTGGCATGCTAGTTCCAGCAGGCAGCCTTAATTTATATGCCAGTAAGTTGCATGGATTTACAACACTCTTTATTCAGAACAAAAATGAATAGTTGCCATGGTTACCACAAAATCACAAGATACTATACAAAACTGGGAGATAAAAAGCATTATCATTAAAGGACACATTTGCCAATGAATAAGAACAGTCCTTTCCTTTCAATAATGTTTTTAACCAACAAAAGGATGACATCATGCCAGTTGCTTTTATACGCAATGACAGAGTACTGAACCCTTCACGGAGTGACCATAAAGATAGCGCATTTCCAAATTTGTCTCAGATGTATCCCTGGAATTTTTCTAGAAACAGTCATATTGAAGGCAACTTGTGCCTTTACTCATTTTCATATAAGAGCATATTTTCTTTGCATGGGGGAAATATACCTGTTTTCCATTGCTTATTTTTAAAGCATGAAAAAGAAATGCTTTCATACTTGTGGTAGACAAGTTCTGGCGGCTTAACCTCTCTTGGTCCTCTACGTAAATGTATTAACTGTGGTGAGAGTTGGACTGCTGCTGAAATCAGTGAATCCTGAATATACCAAAACTTTGGCAATCTAGATAAAAAAGAAATGGGCATGCTTTTGCTGACTTGTGTGGCAGGAATCAGGTATCCATACATTTCAGGCCCTCTGTGCCAGTACAACCTCCTGCCACAGAGCCTAAATGACCTGTATTTAGTTGATTAAGGCTCATTGGAGAGCTTTGCCACAGTATTCTCAGGACTGGGGAGAGCACTCGAAGAAAGTGAAGGTGTTGACAAAGCTGCTGAGAGGATTAAGCACAGAGGAAATTGCATAGACTACCGAGGGAGGAAGTATGCAGCCCAAGTCTCTTGGAATGTATAGCTAGCTTTGAGAAAGGTCAGGCTAAATAAACACACTTTAATGTTGCTTAACTCTTTCCTTTCCTGGATTTTATTTTGTGCATTGAGCTCTCTGTGAGGAAAGAGCAGGACCAAGTTCCCCTTTTTTGTCCTTATTTAAGGTAAACATGTAACTGGCAGGTGTTTTTTCCTGCTTTGAAGTGTCTGTCCTTTTTGAGAGCAGGCAGGCTCTTCTCTACTATTTATTTATATAGGTATCCTTGATAGGTCATCAAAGGCCAATATCTCTTTGAGTGGCTTCATTATAAAATAAAGGTCATGATCCTGGGTTAGAACAGAAATACTGAAGCATATTTGTATATCAAGAAAAAAAGATAGGGTGTAAAAGTATACCTTTCTGAGGCCAAAATTACACAGAATGGTGACTGGTTACCTTGAAAACTCTAATTAAATCTAATTAAAGAAGGCAGATATTTATTTTATCTGGAATCACTAAAGGCAAAGTCCAACAATCAGTGAGTAAGCTACATGCTTAATATAGTTCTGTAAGATGGATGAAAACTTGAATATGTAGCTTCCTTAAAAGTCTAGATATCATTTTGATATAATGCTTATCACAAGTTCATATCAAATCCTGAACATATTATAAACTCTCTAACAATAAACCAGCAGCAGTTGTTTTTATTTCTTATAAAAACATGGAACCTGCTTCATTTCTTAAAAAGGTGACCGGTCTATTTGTTACACATATTGTGCTGTTAGATATACTCTTAGTTACAGTAGAGGAATATAAACCTAGCAAAAGCAGAGGAGTATTGTGAAAACTTACTCAGAACTTTATATTCCGTAGATGTTTTTTTGTAGCGTAATTATTTATATTTATACTCCAAATTTGTTATTTTCTGTGACAATTATGGGGATAAGAATTTTCCTCATAGTGCTAAAAAAACATGTGCACAAAAAAGCCTTGAGTGTCAAAGCATGAATTGCATTTATAAAATATTTGAAGCACTTTTGTTGCATGCCAAGCATGCATGAACTGCCAGTCATGAACAAATTTCCATCCTGACTATGTATCATAGCCTTATTTATAAATACCGTGTATATTCCTGAGCAAAAGGGAAGGATCCAGGATGTACATATCTTATTGCAAATGTGCCTGTGGTGTATGAAGCTCTTTGGGCCAATCCAATAGAAGAGGGCTCAGCACAGGATACCTGAAAATACACTGACTGGAGAAGAAGCTGCAGTATGAGATAGAGGGAACCTCCAGAAAGAAAAGGATGAAGTAGCGTGTTTATTGATTTTATTACACACCCTTTGAAACAGCCTTGGTATCCAGAGGCAGGAGAATGGCAACTCTTAACATCCTAAATAAATAAGTAAATAAAATGCTTGGGAGCAGTGTGGGGAAGTGCAGGCTGGCCAGTCTGACTCCTGTACCGGGTAGATCAGCAAAAGATCTGCTGAGAGGCAGAGTCTGACAGCCTTGCAGGGTGGTGTTCAGCAGAGCTCTGGTGATGGATCTTGTCTTTGTAAGGCTTCTTGGAATCCTTTCAAGGTGCCAGCAGGCTTATCGAGGGGATGATCCCAATGCACTGAAGTTTTCAAACGGCAAACTTTAAGAGTTTTAACTCATCTGAAGGGATGAGAGGAAATATCTTGACATGGATTAATAGTTGGCTGAAAGGTACACAGGTGAATGTCTTGGTTAGAGACAAACACTTTTGAAGGTCATAAAGTTTACAGATGATAATGTAATTCAAGGTAGTAAGCATAGGCAGTTTAGACTCATAGAAGGACTTTACAAGACCGAGGTAATGACTGAATGATAGGCAAAAAGTGATACAGATAAATGTGAAGTGATCCGCTGGGGAAAATGGACTGGGCTTTACATATACAGCGACGGGCTCTGAACAAGACATATCCCAGTGATGACTGTCTCAGGTAGTGGCAGATTTAAGTGGGATCCATACAGGTTTGTAAGGGATAATGCGAAGTAAATCACTCTGCGTGCACTGCAGGAAGAAGAAATCTTTTTCTCAAAGTCAGTCCACAGTCATTTCTGAATGACAGAGGAAGGTCTTGAAGCACGCTGTAACCCATTCCATTAACCGAGTAGCATTGTAGTTTCCATTTTTAGATCACTTCACAGGGTGCAGCAAGGGAGCAATTTCATTGCCTTCCCAATGCGATCTAGGCTTGACTGTGTATACGGGCTTTTTAATTACTTGTGTCCCCCCCACGTCCCCCCAGTATTTATGCAGGGAAATTTACTCAAGAAGATGCGTTTTTGGGCACATATCCAACGTTTATGAGTAAAATAGCATTAGATGTGAGAGAAAGCAGAACCATTTCAGATGATTATGTCAGTCAGGCGGGGAAAGAAAACAATGTGATGCGAAAAAATATACGGTTGAATATTCATGAGAATCAAACCTATTTAAACCAATGTTGTTCCAATCAGCCATTTATAAGTAATCCACTGGTTGAAATTTGTGTACTGTAGAGATTCCATAAACAACTGGAAACTGCAAACAATGAAGTTAAAGTCAGTCAAATGGACAATCCAAAAGTAGTGAAAAGGGCAACATTTAACTTTATTTATTTATTTCTGAAATTGTCTGTGTTGTTTTAATGTATCGTACAGCTAGAACACAACCTGCAGCAGAGCCTTATTTAGTGAATATGGGATCCAGTTCTGGAATCCAGATTTATGATGTCTATGGGAGTTGATGCTGTTGGCAGGTAGCTGTATCTCTGATTTATTACAGCACAGAATAGTATGTCCTGGCAGTTGGGGCTCGGGACAGGTGTAACTCACTTGAAGACACAGTCCAGCACTGTAAATGCTTCTGATGAATTCCTTGCTTGGCATTGTAGATATATCTGAATGCATTTTTTTTGCTTATCTAGCAAATTACTAAGGAATACTGACTGTTTCCTAGATCAAAAACCCAGGACATAGGGAGAAAAACAATATACATAGAAGCTGTGATTGCCCAAGCTCACCTAGCAAAAACAAAACTAGAATAGAAACTACTTGCTTTAATTTGCAAAGTAGTTTTCTGTCTAGCTCTTAGCCCATGTAAACTGCTTATATCTTTTGATCTGGCTCAGGGTCTTGCATTGTTCGTTATCATGCTTCACATTTCCAGCTTGTTAACTAGGAGTTTGTTTTGAAATCTCTGTGGCTGTGATATCAATAGATTAATAGATTATTTCTCTTCTCATATTTCAACATTGTTTGTAGACTTTTTTCATTGTTATAAAGGAACTTGGGGACAGAATGACTGGGAACTTTATCTGGAGTAACATGAGCTAAAAAGGTCCTTCTGTTTATTTGTGATTTAAAGAAATGTTATTTTCTAAGAGTATATAGTCAAATGAGCTGGAATCATCTTTTAAAACCAGAAACAGTGATTTTTATTCTCTATTTCAGAGAACTTATCCAAGAAATAGGAGATCTGTTTTACAGGATGTTTTCCTGGAGTATTACCTAGCTACTGGGGAGTATAATACAACACTTATATGGTATAATAGCATAATCATAATATAAAGTGGAATCAGCGTTCATTTTGCAGATGAGTGTTTAATAGCTAAGTACTCAGAAGTGGGAGAAACAGGTTCCATTTTATACTTATTGGAAGAGTTGTCCATTTATTGTTAACTATTACTGGATTAAAAAACAATCCTGAAAAAATTCAGTCCTGATGGTAGTGACTGGAAGCAAAAGTCTCTCTTCTACTGGAACTGGTTTAAATGGCATCATTGATGCGGTCGCTGCTGTTTGAATGTGGGTATACATATATTCGTCTATACACATACATGTATGCATGCATGTGTAAGGCAACCTTTAAGCATCTCCATGGATCCGTCCCTTCTAAGGTCTGCAGGTGGACCTGAAGTGCTGCACACCTGACAGCTGGATCACAGCACTGTTTAGTCAGAACATATCTAGCTGTTTTGCACGAGAGATGAATTCCTACAGAAAACCAGCTGTATGAAAGGCTAAAGAAATTGAAGGGATTTTTTTTTTTTTTTTTTTTCCTCCTCACAATGCTAATGTCAGGTGAGTTTAGGTGTGAAATATGCTCAGTGGTGTCTACGGCACTGCATTTCTGAATTCCTTAAATTCTGTTTTAGGCACATAAAGTTCCCTGTTAGCCTTTCTGAGACTTAGAATACTATCTACAAAGTAGTGGCAAAACTATAATGGGGGTAATAACAGTAATATCAAAAAAAAAAATGTGGCAATATGAAGCGGGATATAATGGCACTAAATGCCAGGTACTTGCAGAAATTGGACTTTCTTCCTATTCTGAATTCTTTGACTGGAATCGTAACTATGATTTCACATCAACTTAGGCTTGCTTAGATGGAAGAGTTAAAATCTTTAACAGAGGGGAGTAAATAATATAGATGTACTAGTCAGATGTTGCTTTAAGCTGTCCTCTTTACAAATATAACAATATCTACGCAGTCAGGAAACAGAGACAATGCAGTATAACCCTTGTGTAGCTAAGAGTCTGAAGAAGTGGAAGTCAAATGCTTAGAATGATAAACTGCCTAAGCTAAAGCCATACTGGAAAAAATTGGTTTTTGAATTAAAAATACATGTGAATGTATTAGTTTGTTTGGTACATTATTTTGAAAATGCAAGAAGGACACATTTGTCAGATTATGCATTATTTGAAGGTGTATTATATCCACCTCTTCCTCCACATGTGTAATATTGTTGTAAAGTGACTAGATGTCTTGCTAGCTAATAATTGTAATGCTATTATAAACTCCTAACAATGAAGTTTCTTAGATAAAGGGCACCAAAAGGTGCAAAAGTAATCTTTTGTGTGTATTATTTTCAGTGAAAATAATATTTTCCAGATCTAATTACAAGATAAGAGTATCTTGGATCATGAGAGCTAACTGTAGATGCCAAACTAATATAACAATAATAATTACAATCTTGCACCTTTTTCAGAGCTCAGAAGGAACAGATCCTAGCTATTTCAAGTACAGAGCATCTTGGAGTCAACAGCTGAAGAAATGAAATAGCATACCTCTTCCCTGCGCCTGAAATTCATTACTTTTCCTTAATAAGGTATTTCTTCTTATAACTATTTCCCTCTTTCAGAATAATAATGAATTTCCTAAAGTCATAATAATAATAATAATAAAATCTCTGTATTGCTGTGTAGAAACGGTACATTAAAGACCTTGTGCCTTGTGACTGAGAGATACTATCTGTCTAAAGAACAGAAAGAACCTCAGGCTTATTGGATCCCAAGATTGCCTTAGGAAGAAGGAGCAAATGGACTTGGTGCAGATGTTTCAAAATAGAGATAAAAAGCTGGGTTTATATCAGAAGAAAGTTAAAAGCTATACTGAGGTTCCAGAGAATGCACTTGCTGTTGATGGTTATATGTTGATATACTCAGGAAAACTGCAGAACACCAAAAGTGTTTAAAAAATGCATCTTATTACAAGTACAATGCATCTTATTTTACACTAAAATAAGATACTTTATTTTACATTAAAATAAGACAACTACAAAAAAAAAAATAAAATTCAAGGAAAAGCATGAAAAACATATCATGGATTTTTTGGTGTCTTTTTTCATCATCTATGTGAGTGAACTGTCTAATGAGTGTTCTTTATCTAGCTTTAAAACTGTATTTTCACCTGAATATTTTTATTTTCATGTTGTGTAACTCTAAGTAAATTCTTTGAAGGAAAAGAGAAGACTGAAGAGAGACGTCATTAATGTATCTAAATATCTGAGGGGAGGGTGTTGAGAGGATGGAGCCAGTCTCTCTTCAGTTGTGCCCAGTGACAGGACAAGAGGCAGCGGGCACAAGCTGAAGCATAGGAAATTTTGGGTGAATATGAGGGGGACACTTCTTTACTGTGACGGTGATGGAGCACTGGAACAGGTTGCCCGGAGAGGTTGTGGAGTCTTCTTCTCTGGAGATACTCAGAACCTGCCTGGATGCCATCCTGTGCAATGTGCTCTAGGTGATCCTCTTCAGCAAGGGGTTGGACCAGATGATCTTCAGAGGTCCCTGCCAACCTTGGCCATTCTGTGGTTCTGTGATGAGGGGTGTACAGTATCTGATGATGTTTCTTGTGTTGTCAGCCTCTTCATTGCTGACTGTTTTGTTTGTAGAGATGTTCTGCTTTTTAAGTCATCAGATGTTTCCTTTCTTTTGCACTGAGGGGAAACCTAAATTAGTGACATACAAATAAATTTTACTTTGGGAATTAGTGTCCTTAGGAATAATCCATACAAATACAAATCAATCATTTTCATGAAACCTGTACCAGAAAACAAGCACTGGTAATTCCTTTAAAAGTCTTTTTGAAAAAGACTTATAAAGTTAATATATCTTTTACCCCTTGGCTACTAAACAGCTTAAAACACAATGAGCTTAACTTAACAGTGAATTGTTTTTATATTTTGGTGCTCCAGCAAATCCATCAATATAAAGATAGTAGACTTTGCATTCTTCAAAGGTCTTCTCTTTTGTCTCAATTAAAATGCAATCAATATGGTCTCAATTTCACCAGCTTACATGCAAGTTACCAGGGAATTGTGTACATCCCTATTTGCCACTGTGCTCCACCAGAATAATTCAAGAATCCATCTTGTGACAACCTAGAGATATTTTGTTACCTGTAGATTTTTATAAAATAGTAGAGGTTTTTCTTTGCCAGTCAGTACCAGGTGTCAAGAGCTCTTGGGATTAAGGGTAAGGTTGGATTGCTTCCAGAAATATGAGAGAAAAAGGTGAACAAATGATTTTCACAGTGGTTAGAAAGGAAACATCAGCATTATGAAAATCTAGGAACACTAAATTGCAATTAATAAAATCAATGACAGTGTTACTTATCTTGCTTACTGATAAGCATCTACTTTCCTGTTGGCTCTCTGCTAGTCCAACTGAGGGCTGTCTTGCTGCTGCACAGGTTTAATTCCTTTGGAGAAAGATTTCATTATCCTTTCTCTTGTTTTTATGTCACCCTGCTGCATGTCCCAACAAAATGATATCCAGTGAGAAGGAGGATATGAGAATGAGTCTTAGTAATATGCTTTGTACACAGTTTAACTTTTAAAAGGATGACTTATAAAAAACAAAGTTATAATTTTGTCTATGATTCATGGGATATTCCCAAGCTGAAAAACACTGGAGAGACAATTTTTTGTATGCTGACAGTATTTTTGGCTGCTGTACAGCAAACATCCAGTGGTCTGTGATATAATCCGTGACATTTATTGCCAGCTTGCCAGAAGCTGCATTGCAACTTTTAAAATATACATTTTTCTTTCTGTAAAACGGATTTCACAGGAATGCATTTACTATTTTAAACTACTTTTAATAACAGATATAGCTAATCAATTATAATAATAAAAGAAAAGGTAAATATGTAGTAGTCTGTTTTATTAATTCATGGTAATATATTACATGTTACAATATGTATTCTAGGTCTTTTGCAGGTATGTTTTCTGCTGACACTTTATTCCTTTAAATCAAAACATTCTAAATAAGGAGAGTCAATTTCCAATTCATTGTCTTTATGAAAGTATTTTTAATCTAGTCATGAATAATGTACTGAACATATTTTGTAAATGTTTCATGAATTTCTTTTCTGCAATGGTTATGAAGTACATAATTAGATGTAATGTATACCAACAGGCAAGCTGCAACTTCTGAATGTTAAATAATTTCCCATTTTTTAGCTATACTTTTGACATTTAATTGACCTTTCCAAAAAGAAACAGTGCATACATAAATGTACTTAAGACTACTTGTTGAAGTAATAATTTTCCTCAGCCTTGATTGGAAAGATAAGTTAGAAATGCACGATTAGCAGGTTTTGGTTTCCTTTTATATTTGTGCTAATTAGTAATAGGATATTTTTTTAAAGTACTACATTTATTCATTACTTAAAATGATGAGAGGAAAAAAACTTGTGAGAGAAGCCAGGTTCTGTCTTGCAAGCTTCTCCCACTGCTGTGCTGTGCTTGGGTCTTTCATGGAGATCTGGGCAGGTGCATGGGCTGTGAATTCACATATATTCCAGAGAAATTAGGTCGTCTTAAAATCAATCTCTTGTATACTTTTTGAACTCTCCCTCAAAGATACAATTATCTGGGGTTTGGGCAGAAGGCATACTGATGCAGTCACATGAGCTGACTACGTACTGATTTTGCACGTCAGTACAACTGAGACTGCAGTGTCTCCTGGTTTGTAGGGGCACACTATTGTCTAAGGCATTTTTGGAAGTTCTCTTGTCCAGATTAATCATCTGAATCTTAGATATCTGTCCTTGGATGCATTATGTGTTTATATTCTTATTGTCCTGCAAAGTTTTTGCCTTTCTAGGGGCATGGAACAACGAGTATCTGAGGATTGTTCCTACTTCTCACATGCTGCATGGGAATAATTCATATCTATTTGGTGCATTTTACATTAAGTGTCACAGTTACATAGGAAAATGTTTTCTAGACATGGAATTCAATAATTGATTCTCAGTCTAGTTTGTAGTCCCAAGCCTTGCCTTTTCTTAATTTCTTGCTTTCATCTATCTTCAGAATTATCATGCCAGAGAGCTATATAATTCTCTGACAATTTCACCTATAAAACTAGTTCAGACAGTTCTTTACTAGACAGTGATTTTTTCTGTTTTTTTCTCTGTTGCTCATTTTCATTGCCTACATGGAACACAAGCCTTATTTGAAATATAAATTACTGAAGCTAGAAAACAATCATGTGAGAAGTACTATATTTTATTGGTGCAAAATGAATAGAGAAACTGAAATCTTGAACTTTTCTGTTGAAGAAAAGAGAGCACAAGAAGATGTGAACAACCCTGTTGAACTTTTTCAATATTAGATCCATTATTGAAATTGCCAGATTATGCCCTGTTGACAGTCTGTCTTCTTTCCAGGTGGGTAGCTGTAACTGGGAAAATATTTCAGTAAAACATCTATGGAACTCTTTGTGCCTAATACAGGCTTTTCTGTGTAGTGTATTTTAACTTTTCGGGTCATTCACATGTAAGCATTTAAAATAAAAATATGCATGATTTTGTTTTCTTGCATACATTTTGTTAATCTTGCTTCACTTAGAAATTCTTAAAAGTTCTTTGAGTGAAATAAAAGGTCTGTTGCATACTGTTATAACTGTGAAACAAGTGCACATTTTCATTTTAGCTAGACAGTTATATCTGGACTACAGATTTAAACTTGCCATTAGTACATATTGGATGACTCATTCTACAAGCTTCATCTCATTTATTTCTTTCAACATGTGTTTCATTTCTGCTCACAGGAAATTGATATTCCAGAGAAAATTGGCCACTGAAAGCAGAAGACTGTCTAGAACCAAAGGCTACTTTAGCTGGGGAAAGCTAATCATTCAAGGTACCCTCTATTTTATACCGATTATAAAGAGGGCAAGCTACAACTGGGCTCTTAAGCAGCTATTTTTATTTTTATTTTTATTTTTTAAAGTGAAGTTTAGAGGGGTTTTCCAAATGATTTATTTTCAAATGAGTTGGGCTGAGATACAATAGGCATTTTGTGTGATGCTTAGTTGCCTTTTTCACTCCCGTACATTACACTCTAAATGTATAGAGCACACTGGTTTGTGAAAAACAACAAACAAACAAACAAAAAAAAAAACACAAAGAAACAAACTCGTTCTTTTTCTGTGTGAGCATTAATGAAGATATTGTCTTCTTGTTACTGATGTATAATTAAGACTTGTGCTAACTTGCTTAAAAAGATAAATCTACTTATTTGAGTGTAATTATTATTAATTTTTGTTTCTTTGGAGAGTGATGCAAGACCAAAAACATCACTTTCACCATAATGACATATGGCAAGGTACAGGGATGCTCCAGAATGTGAAGATCTGCTTTCTTAATAGATTCTATGAAAGTTCTGTCTTAATGTGAAGTTTGTTAACATAGGAGATTGAGAATCTGTAAGCTGTTCTAGGAGTAATTGTGTATTCTAAGTATTGTAAGACTGTATGATCTTGAAAAGTATCAAAATAGCAAGTTATTTCACACATGATGGATATTTTAAAGCTTTAATTCAGCAAATAACTGGGACTGTAATTCTAACATGTATCCAAAGGAATAGTGAAGTATGATTTTCTGAACATTCTTATCAAATATTTGTTTAAAATGTAGCTGTGCCAATAAAGCAATAATCACATTGTATCACAGATGTTGGGTCACCATCTCTGGAGGTTTCCAAGAGACGTGTATGTGTGGTGCTTAAAGACATGGTTTAGTGGTAGACTTGGCAGTGTTAGGTTAACGGTTGGACTTGGTGATCTTGGAAATCTGTTCCAACCTAAATGATTCTGGGAAGATGACCAGAATTATAGATGTATTCCCTTGCCTGTCAAGTTTTCTTAAAAATTAAATCAAGGTTAATCATTTCAGTTCTTTATAAAAATGATAAAATTTTAGGCCATGAAATTGTACACCTGGTTACTTATAATTTTTGTTTACACCTCAGATAATTAGAAAACCATTGTACTTAGAAAAATACGGCCTCTCTGAGCTGGAAAGTGAGAGATGGAGAACAAACTACCCTGAACAGTTGAGAGCAAATGGTAACAGTGGGATGAACAGTGCTTACAAAACAAAACAGAAAAAAAACAACAAAAGTGTACTGGTATTATTATATATAGACTTTGTTGATATACAGAACACGGTATTTCCTGAACTCTTTTCCTCTAGAAACTAATAATTTAAAAAAAAAAAAAAAAAGTCAAGCTTTTGAATATTTGGATGCTTTGCAATTTAATTGCCTTTCACTTTCCCTGAAAAAGGGAAAAGTGAAAAACTGAAAAAGGGGCTCCTCCCCAGTTCATTTGTAGGGCATTTGTAACAACTACCAAATAGTTCTCCAGTTTCCAATCAAGTGATCTTCCAGTGTGCAGGAACGGAACAGTGTTCACTCCCTGACAGAAAAATTCTCTCTCAGCCTGTTATTCTGGTGTTCACTGTACTGAAGCTGTGCTTTCACGCTCCTGTTGGTTAGATTTAAAAATATATTTTTTAAAACCCCAAGTCCTATGTCTGTATTATCCTTATCAGTGAACTATTTCAGGGACAATGTTCAGAGCACCTCCCTTAATCAAAAGCACAGGGAGAAACAGCTCGCCTAAAAATCCACTTTTGGGCTCAATGCAGATAGCAAAGAGCAGTCAGTCAAAGCACAAGAAACCAAGCTTAGTCATTGTTGCCCCATCCTTCAGTGGTTTCCCTATGGTCTTTACCTACCATTACTGAACTTGGAGCTTCTAGGAATTACTGTGATTAACTTCTGGTCACGTGGACCCTGGTTTAAGCACCCCCATGCCCTTTGGCTGTCAGAGATTTCCAGCAAAAGCATCTGTAGTCAGCCATGGCAAAGATAAGATGCATGTCCAGGGCTTCCAACGAACACAGCAGCTCAGCTGGAGAGCTAGCAAGCTCCTATTTGGGTTACTGGGATCCAGTCCCAGTTTAAGATTGCCTTTTCCAAGCCAAGCACTCTAATTTACTGTATGACAACACCTCCCCACATGCTGGCTGAAGTAAACTAACTTGTCAGGTGTAAGCTATAACAACAGCATAAAGCTTGACTGTTCTTTTATTTTAGTATGAAAATCAGATTGCCAGTCTTTCCCCTAAAGAAAGGGTAACAGACAGCTAGGCAGCCAGCCTGAAGATTTTCCCACAGCTTATACAACTTTACAAGTTTCCCTCATTTCTCTGAATGCCAGCTGTCCAGTTTGTTGAATTTAAAGCACAATATGGACAAATAATTGCCTAGATATTTCTCCTTATACGGGTTGTTTTAGCTAAGTAATAGAAGAGAGATATGCAGAGGAATTGTGTAGGCAGTTCTGTGAAAAATTTATATGCTTAATGTTTGTGTCATTTATTTTTTTCTGAGATACACATCTATTTCGCTGTGTGTGCATGGGATTTCTGACATTTAGTGAATTCAACAATTCTCTTCATTCATAGAAATATACCTCAGAATGGCACAGAAACTAATTTATACAAGGGGGTAGGTTGATTAGGCATGAACTTGCCAGATGACAAGGAAAATGTAGGTCCTTGGTTAAAAGCTACACAGCGAAATGAAAGCATTCAGTTCTGCAACATAATTACTGTCCTGAAATTTTAGAATACTGCTGTGGTTATAGATCACTGCTGGTAATATCTTTTCTTCTTTCTAGGTCCAAGCCACTTCAATTTTGTCACGTGAACTGCTGTATCATATCAATTTGCAATCTGACTCTGCACGTGATAAAAATTCCGTAGTTTCTTTGTGACACGTCTTTGGGTGAGTCTACATCTTTATTTTTTTGCTTGGGTTGTAATGTTCCTATATGAAAGAAGCTGAAATCTGACTCCTCAGCAAGTTGTGCCCTTGCTTGTAAAGCAATCTGGTACAAAATTAATCTAAATTTTATTTTATTCACTAATTATATGTAGCAGCCTGGTGGCTGGTTGGAATGAAATTAATTCCCAAGACAAAAATCCCATCAGTCTGAGTGATGGCAGTGTACTGGTGGTTGTCATTATATATATCCCTTTACCCTTAATGAATGCTAGGAAGAACTTTAAATTCGTGTTCGAATCAAGTAGTAGCCACAACATAAGTGAGTGATAACAACAAAAAAGGAGAAGAAAGGAGAAAAAAAACACTTTCATCAGCACTATTCAAGAATGTCAAGGTGTTTCTCATTTGAAATGACAGGTTGGCATTCTGTAGTTCATTGCTGACAAGCAGAATTGCAAGCGTTTTAAAACTATGAGCAGGTTTTGAAATTGTTGATTCTGTCTAAAACTCACTCTGGTTTGTCTGTAGCACTGAATAAATTCATTATTTACTGTAAAAACCATGCAGACTGACAGTTATTCTTATCCAAGAAAACTATATCACAGGAAGTGAGTGTTAGCCTTACCATCTGGCTTTTTAAATAATGAAGAGAAAAGTAAGTTATAGTTACAATAATTGCCCTGAAGGCAAAACCAGGAAGGTTTTTTTTTTAATGGTTTAGGGGATGGTAGGTGTAACCTGAACTGTAGTGTGTAGCAAGAGAGCAGAACTGAAGGCTGCAGGTTAGTAACAGCGTTTTGTGACAGCGCCTGTCTGACAGATGCTTAGGGCAAGAGAAGAGGGTCATTGATCTAAAGGTCAGTCAAAATAGGAATGCCAGTGTTTTCCTGTCACTTGCTTGTGTGAGATTTGGCATTTTAATTCTTCAGTAAATACCTTTCTTCTAATCCAGTAGAAGTTAATATTTGGACATTTCCTATTTTTTTGCATATATTTAATAAATGTTTATAAATGTATCTTTGACAAAATATGAATTTAAGTAAAAGGCAAATAATCATTAATTTAAATACAATTTTATAGAGGACATGTCATATAGATATGATTGATATGCATTCATAGTATTTAGAGGGCAAACATACATTCTTTCACTTGATTAAATTAGTTAGAAGACAATGGAAATGGCCACATAGGTTCATCTGAAATAGGATATGCATTAATTTATTGTTACACTAATACTTACATGATAACATTGGCTTTAATGTTCTTGGTATGATCACAGAATCATAGAATGGCTTGGGTTTTAAGAGTCCTTAAAGATATTTAACTCCAACTCTCCTGCCATAGGTAGGGATGCCATCCACTAGATCAGGTTGACCAAGGCTCCATTCAACCCGGCCTTGAACACTTCCAGGGATGGGGCATCCACAGCTTCTCTGGGATGATAACACAAATATTTTTCTCTCTGCCTCCCGCTGTGATTTTAGATTAGAAGAAAGAGGAGAATGAAATGTACAAGAAGGGCAGCTGGTGGGACAGGTTCTCACCAAATTGACATATTGTTATTTGTTAGTTCATAGAAGTGGGATGGATAAAATTTATGATCTTCAGGTTTGTAACCTCAAGGCTGATGAGAATGGTTAAATTAAGAAAAAAAAGGAAAAGGATAAAATGTTTTAAATTTTCCTTTTGGATATTTAGAAACTTACCTCAAAATAAATGGCACCAGATCAAAAACTTCTGAAAAAAAAAAAAAAAAAAAAAAGAGAGACTCAAACATATTCTTTCTGGCTCAAAATTGATGTATTTCTTTTGTTTTGGTTATTTTTTATGATCTTTTTTGGTTTGGCCAACAAATTTCACAGCAGTAACTGGTACGTATTCAAGTTTCTCAGCCTGTGGTTAGCTGGGAGCTTGTGACTCCATTCTTTCCAGTCTTGCAGTTAGCATTCACCTTTTCTCTAATTGCATCTTACCTGGTGTTACTCTTGACTAATATGGAAGCTGGAAAACTTCCTAAGCACTGTCCATTTTGTCCTCTACCACCTCCCCGTAATATTAGACCTGTTTTCTGGGATGAGCAAAGGCAAATGACTTTTTTCTGTCCTTATGTACATCTTTACGTTTAAGCTTCCTGGAAGGAAGGAATTTTTAATGAGAAATTGTCTTTTCTGGAATTGAAAATTTCCTACTTTTAAGCAGGAAGAAGGTAGTTTTTCAGGGAAATTAATATTCTTTGTTAGTTGTGGTTCAGAAAGTCTTTTAAGTGGACACAGCATTACAACTTGGCAGTAAAATTAGCTCATTGTTTTAGGAAAGTAGACAACATATGATCCATTAGGAATAATATTTAAAGCTTGTAGAATCATCCCAATTCTCTACTTACTCCATTGATTTTTATGGTCTTTTAAATTACTTCTACTCTGTGTTTGGATATCATTCTCCCACTTCAGAGTATGAATGTCAAAGACTCAGTCACATCAACCTCCGTTTTTATCTCCCTTTCTTTCATTCACCTTCACCATTGGATGGCAATACCACACACTTAATTTTTTTGATCATTCCTTATACCTGAAACTTCATGGGAGAGGGAATTTTGCTAGGTCATACGAGCTTCTCTTTGTATGTACTACAACTGAACTGATAGAGTGCTTTTGTTCCTTCTACCTAGTAAATACATGCTGTGAAGTTCCCATGTGCTTTCAAGCTCTCCATATTAAATTGCGATTAAAAATATTGCCTAATCAAAATGATATTTCTTGATCAGAACTTATTACCTTAAAAACTCAAAAAGTACTCTTATTTACCCCAAATCTGTAACTTCTGGCACACCTTGAATAACAGTGAAAAGAAAGCAGATCATGCTGCAAACTCCTATTGTTTCTCTAGTAAGAGTGTTCAGTGCCTCTTTAACCATGTTGTCTGATGCTTGTTGTCTGATGCTATTTCTAATTGTGTGTAGTGACTCAAAACTTCCCATCTCTGGGCTGTAGAAGCAGTTAAAGCCCATTCTTGATGCTGAATCTGAGACCACACCCCTCTGTCAGATTATTTTCAAATTGGCTGATAGGTTAAATCATTACTTTGAGAAGAGATGAGAGCCAGACGTACATGCAGAGATAGAAGAGACAGAAATGCCTGTGGAGAGTGTTGACTACGTAAGCCTTTCTACCCTAGGATATCAAGCTAAAACTGAATTCTATTCATAAATATATTATGAATGACTATTGTTGAACTCTCAGCATACAGTACTGTTTTTATCCCATGAGCAACAGCAGCAAGCCAGGTTCTGAAGTGTTCAGAAAAATGCTCCACTGAAAGAATGGATTGAATTTCAGTGTTCAGTGGATCAGAAACAAACAAAGAAACAAAAAAAAACACTACCGAATGATCTTTTTAGGTGACTTGCTTCTTCCTGAGATGCATATTGGTAGGAACTCCCCTTCAATCTTACTGTACTGGATTAAAAACAGTGAGATGTGCAGGTGACCCTGCCTGCTGGGACAGGAATCTGTTAGCGGCTGACTTAATAGGCCATGTGAAGTGTGTAACTTGCCTTAAATTTTCCTGTAACTTCCTGCAAAACCAATTGGTTGGGCAGAGAAATCAAGGTAGCATGACTGCTATTTGCAGAACCTGGGTGACTCTGGAAGCTATAGTGCTGTGCTGTCGTTGCTGCCTTGTCAATCAACCTATAAGCAGCTTCTGAGATCCAGACCCCACAACTAAAGCACTTTTGCTTGCACAAAGGAGAACCAATGTAACCTAAGTTCTATATATATAGTTCAACGTAATTTAACCTCTATATAGCTCAATTGTTGCCTCAGAATATGTGATCAGGTAAGTTTTCAGTAAGGTGTTTCCCATGTATACTGATGACAGCAATATTCTCTTTACCCTTATCTTCTTTGTCTCAGTGATCTCGAGACATTTTCCAGATGTTTCTCTCCTCCTCCAGACTCACCCAATGACTTCAGCAGACATCTAGGTCTGAGTGTTATGTTGAAGGTGTGTCTTTTATTGATTTTCTCTGCAGAGATTTACAGCAAGGCTTGACCTCCAATAAGTCCTTTTTTTGCAGATAACGTAGTGTGGCAGATTGAGATAAACAGATGATTATATGGAGTGATTTTTCTGAGAAGAGAGGGAATAAAACATTCTTCACTTAGCCTGGAAAAGGTTGCCCTCTTCCTAGGAAGGTCTGACATTTTATTTTATTTTTTCCTTAAGTAAACAAGAAGTCTGAACTTTTGCTGGAGAGACATGAATTGTGGAAGGTGGGGAGCTTAAATAAGGCTCTGGAACTTAGGAAAAAAAATAATTTGTTTTAAAAAAAATGTTAAAAGATAATGCCTTTCTGCAAACAGTGCAGTTTGCTGTGTGGAGACAAATAGCAGAGCTGTACCTCTAGAAAAGACAGTAAAGCTTGCTATGTAGAGGTAGTTGATTACCTCTTGTACTTCTACACCTTTTCAATCACCATAAGGTATTTCTGATGACTAAATGCTAAATGAAACCTCCCCCCCC
>NC_048896.1:28272641-28293158 GCF_011077185.1 Oxyura jamaicensis
CCCCCCCCCGCATATTGCTCTCAAACACAACATAAAGTAAAACTTTTCATTTAAATTCCCTTTAAGGTTGAGCTAAAAAAAAAAAAAAAAAGAATTACATTAAAGCACTTAAGTAGATCTTGCCTTTATTAGCCTCATACATGGTATAAATCTATACAGAAATACCCATATCTTTGTTTGCTTGTGCAGTCATGAACAATTTTATTAAAGCCACTGAAGTGTAAATCTTTATTCCACTGATGGGAAAATTTGTTTGGAGGAATCATTATTAATGATTTGTTTCACTCGTGAAGAAAAGGGCAATGGAAGTAAATAGGATTCAAAATAAAAAAGAGCTTTCTGGCATCATTTGAACATTATATTCACCACAAAGAAAAACCTGCTAAGGGGCTTATCTAAGAGGATGGCAATAAGTAATCTAGATTGTTGTTGCTATCTGTATTATTTTTATATTTTACTCAGTGAACCAGATGCTATAGAAAAGGTGAATAATGTCAACAAGTCATGGATCTCAGCCCAACCGTATAATTAAAAAAATCTGGTGAATCAAAAAGCACCTATCTTGATTTGTTTCTTACTCCAATGTTAGAACAATGAGTGCCTCGCAGAAGGAACTACAGTGAAACTACAAGAGTATATTTCTTAGATTTGTGGAAGAATGACATTTCCTACAGCTATGCAATACAGGAAAATTCAATATTATTCAAAAATGTTAGCCTACTGTGGAACTAGTACCATCAACACCAGTTGATAAAAACAAAAAGGAAATCAAAACGACCCCCTCCCTCAAAACCCAACAGCCTCCACACAGATATAAACCTCGCAGTTGTGATGCTGCAATAAATATTCTACGCTTTAAGATAAATACATACAAGGTTGCTTTTATTTCATAAATAACATATTTTTTTTCTATTTTCAAGATTTACCTTATATAAAAAAAAAAAGAAAAGGAAAAGAAGAAAGGTGAGTCTGGTATGACGATATGATTTCAGAAGCATAGGTTTAAGAATTTGTGATAACAAAAAAAGTATAGAGAAATACTGATGCAGCTTTACCAATAGACCATAAGTGTAATGCAGATTCTAAAATGATGATGAAGGAACAGCAACAATAGAAAGCAAAATTTTAGGGATAATCTGAAAAGAATTAACAGGCCACCAATTAGTGGAATATCCGAGCACCTATTTTTAAGAGTGTGTTTTGTTTGGTGGAGTGGTTTGGCTTTCTGCAAAAGATTCAATGAATAATGAAACATCAACAACAAAAGGTAACATTAAGATGTAAGACAGTAAATGTGTTTATAATTCAAGAAAACAGGCCCCTTCCCACCAATAGATTTTGGACTTTGTTCTATGAAAGATGAATACTGCCTTTGCATATTTGTTATTCTTTAAATCCAAGTTATGAAAATGAATGTGTAAGCACAGATAGCTATCCGTCTGCAGAATCCTTTTGAAAGTCAAGTTACATTGAGATATCTGTTGTCATAGTGCATTGTTACAACAATAACAGAACAGACGTGTTTCTTCTGAGACATTTGCAAATGTTAACATTTTTGTTTCTTAAATTATCATATGAATAATTGTACATTGAATTCAGCTAGCTTTATAGAATGATCAAAAATTAATTGAGTTTGGCTGATGGTTAAATTATGTCCTTATAGTCTTTGCAAGGAATGCCTTCAGAATTAATTAGTGAAAAACAAAACAACAACAACAAAAGTCAAAGTCCAGTAATACTAATGGCATAGATAAGTGTTATGCACACTTGTAAAGCAGAAGAGAAATCACACTTCAGCTTCCATGAACACAGCTTTCTACTAGTTATTATTAATACTAATGCATATTTTGCAATCAGAATGTTTTGGCAGCATACAAGCAGCTTATTCCAAGTCATTAACACATACTTTTTTTTTTTTTTTTTTCGGAATTTGTGTACATTATGTGAACATATCAGAATGTGTTATTGTAAAGCCAGGACATGGAATCCTGCAAATAACAGCATAAAAACTGCATTTCAGACATATCTCATTAAACAGTGCACTTGGCAGGATATATACTACTTTTCTGATGAAAAGATCTGTAGCTGTTTCTCACCTTTATTTTCTTTTTCTCTCTTTTCTTTTTTTTCTTTGCCTATGAGTGAGATTTTGCTCCTATGAATTTTATGGCAGAAAGGTACTCAAATAAAAAAAAAGACCGATCTAAAAATAACTTTTAATCTGATTTTTATTCTAGCAGCTTAATCTGTTGTTAAAAATGTAAGAACCTACATTTTTTGTGTGTGTATTGCTTATGTATTTACAGGAGTGTTTAATAATATACTACTTTTATTTTGGTGTTACTGTAGCAACACCAGAAAGTGTATTGATTTCCCTTCCGCTTCCCTTTCCACCCCCCCCCCCGGGGTTTTTTTTTTTTAAGACAGTAAACAACGAAGTAATTACAATGGTACTCTTTCTGCACTAATTTACCAGCATTGAAATCCTGGAATTGTTCAAATAACTGTCTTAGGTTCTCTTTTGTTATTATGGGAGCGGTGATGTTGCTGGCCATATTGGATATATTCATTCTACTAGGCGATACAGACTTATTATAGACTAATTTAAAGAAACCGTTAGTAGATTGTATTAGATATTTATGCATCTTTCTATACTTTACAAGGTCAGAAATATATCTTACTGTGCTATAAAGTTATCTTTGTTTCCAATGCCTCCAGTAAATGTTCCAGACATTTTGTGTTATTTCTGTGGTTTCATCTGCATTTTTTATTGGATTGTTTATGTGACAGGACATTATTATTTACCATAAATATTTTTGTCACATAGCTTCACTAATTGGGTAGACAATATTATTCTTAGCATTAAAAGCTGGCTGCTTGGAAACATTCTCAGTGGTGCTGCATACTTTTCTGACATATTTGTGTATGTATTTCTCTCAGATAAATTACAGTAAGGATGCTTTGACTAAGAAAACTTATTCAAAGTAGGTTCTTGCTTTTTGTATATCTGTAGATATTGAGAGTCCTATTTCAGGAAAGAAAAAACGATAGTGGTAACAAGAATCAATCGAGGAAAAAATGAAGCATTTGTTCATAATCTGTACACTGTTTTTTCTGAGATTAACCTACGGTAGTAAATGAGATTATTTTACCTTAAATAATAATTTTGAATTGGAGAGAATTCCAAATTTTGGAAGTATTTTTTAAACTAAATTGTCTTTAATACACAAGTGTATCCCATTAAAGAAGCAGGATTCTTTCCATTGCCATATTGAACACAAGTCTGAGTCTAAAATGTTTCTAGTGTACTTATGAGGGTTTTGTATGGTCTCAATATCTATTTCCACTTTGAGATGATGCATTTGTGTTTTACACAAATAAAAGTGTAAGAATGGGCACTTGATAACACATCTAGAAGAAAGATCTTGGGTTTAAGGCAACAAGACAAAAGGCAATCCTAGGGATTGTGTTAAAGGCACTTAAGAAGTAAATGATTTCATTTTCAAAGAGAACACTATAGAACACAGGAATAACTTTTTTGGGGGGGAGGGGTGAACAGTTATTTTTAGTTTTATTAGTGTGTTCTGTAGTTGTGAAAAGCTTCTGTTACCATATTTAGGTTTCTTCTCTCTCTCTCCTTTTTTTTTTTTTTTTTTTTTTTTTTTAACAGTGATTTGGAAGGAAGTTCTGCATTAGGATGTCAGATATTCTCATAATTTACATGCATCACAGCTAAATGGAAATGATAGTTTTTCCTTTTAATTACTCAGGATTCTCAGTTGCATAGAGTCAATCTTGCTTTGATTATAGGCAGAAAATTTTCCAACTCAGTCTCAAGAACTAATTCCTTCAAGCATAACAAACATGTTAGACACAGGAAAAAATGCTGTATTGGTATCTCAGCAATTTTTCTTTTTTTGTATCATTGGTGGTCACACCACCTTTTGCTCCAGAAATAGTAGTACTCCATTTATCCCTATGAGCCTAAAACTTTGGCAAAAATTAAGGAATAAGTCTATTCTAGTTCTCATTTATTATGACACACAGTAATGTGCTTTGCTTTGCCTCAATCAGATGCTGTTTTACAGCCTGAGACTCTGTTCTGTGCAAAGCTTCCAATGTTTTCTATGAGTGTGGGACGGACCTTTAATGCATTGTGTTTTAGGCATCAGACAAGCATTGCAGTATCAGAATATAAAATAGACCCTCTGATTCAGTTAGAAATGGCCATCTTTTGCACTGTTGAAGTTTTGAGACTTTTTGTTTTGTTTGTTTATGTGTGAAAGGATGGGAGATCAAAGAATTTCTGGGCCTGTTACCGTTGAACAAACTTGCATGAGCAGCACAAGTCAGTAGACGCGGCAGTGGGGAGTTGAGTCTCTTTGGTGCAGGCTGCCAGGCCTCTGCCTGTGCTCTGGTGACATGTGGGATATCTAAGGTATGTAAAGAAGGTATGTTCTCATTCCTTCTCTCTGAAATGCCAACCTAAATTACAGAAAACAGTCTTGATAAAGTTGCACCTCCAATCACTTTTCAGTTTTTTTCTGTTTACTGCCACATTTCCACTACAAATGCCAAAGCAATGCTTAGCAGTCACTTTTTAATGTTATAAATCCCAGCTTTTGGAAACAGAAAGAAAATGCTTCACTTAACTATTGATTGTGAATTTAGGCGCTTACTGAAATAGCAGGAAATACTGAAACCATAAGAAAAATAAAAGCCACTGTCATGGACTTGACCTGGATGCACTATTCAATTCTAGCCATCTAGAGGAAGCCTAGAGAAAGTCTGCTGGAGTTATCAGAAAGTTAGGGAGCTCACTTTACCATAAAATGCCAAAAAAAAAAAAAAAAAAAAAGGGCAAAAAAAAAAAAAAAGCCTGTCTTTGTCTATCTAGCAAAACAAAGGCTGATAGATTATATAATTGCTGGCTAGAATTTATCAAAAGAATAAATGCCACAGAGAAACAATGCTGACCAAAGAGCAAATACATATGAGACAAAGGGTCAAGGCCAATAAAAACAAATATGGCCAACATGAGAATAATAGACATATTATTATAATTATCTTGTATATTACTATAATTATATTAAGATAATAGAAGAATGAGTTTTTGATGTAGCCTTTCTTTCTATCTACTTCAATGAGAACATCTAACCAATTTGCTGAGGGAGCATTTACAAAAGGAATGGGGCCATACAATTTAGATTATCCCAGGTAACCAGGAGTTAGATCTGATGACAATGGAAGCTGTTTCCAGTATAGTACTCCTAAAATAATGTCTTAAGGCACCTTGTACCAGGTCTGGGTGCTATTATTTACAGATGGCTGCTCTGATTCTCTTTCAGCTCAGATGTACGGCATACCTTATATACGATAAAATTCTAGATGGTGTCAGTGAGGCTACATTACATTACTTCAGGGCTATCTTGCTCCAATAACTTGTAATTCATTCAAGCTCATATGCTCAGAGAAGTTATTGGAGTTAAGTGTCTAAATCACACTGATGTTGCACATAAATAAACATCAATAGTTAGATATGTTGGTTTGAAGTCTGCATTCCTTAGCTGTGGCTAACGTGTGATTTAATGGTGTAGTTTTGGCTTTTGAAAAATGGCTTTCCAGTCTTAATTCTATATTTCTCCTGTTTCAGTGCATTGATTAGCATAGTGTATTAAGTACCATAATTAATTAACTCTCAGACCCACTGATCTTATTACTTCTCCTGTAAACTAAGTTCATTTATGAACGTGTTACATTTCAACAAGGGAGAATCAAATTTCCTATTTCAGCTAATTGGCATGAAAGGGTCAGGATTCACAATGTTAGTTGTTTGTAATTTTCATTATCTTTCATGATGCTGCTTTTACCATTTCCTGGCCATAAAATTTAGTTTCATTTTAAAAAGATTTGAATTTTAGATGGTGCCTCTGGTGTAAAGCATACAAAACTTAGACGTATGTATATACTAAAATTAGATTATTCAGTTTTCTCATTTATTAAAAAAAATAGTCTATTTGACTTGAATAAGACTATTCGAACAACTGCAATTTAGCAACAGTAACATGGATCAACTTAATTTTCCAGGGGAATGTGGTTTATCATGGAATGTTGCTATGGTCATATAAAGAAATTATTTAGCAACTCCTTGTAAAAACTTCTCTCATATTCACATAGAGAAATAACAGTTTGAAGGAAGGTCTGACAACTAGATTAAGAAAGAGTCTGTTGGAATAACATATAAAGTCCTTTTCAATGAGATCTCTCTTAAAGGTATCAATTAACTTTAATTTTAATATCAATTCATCTAAGTGTTTTTTTTTTTTTCTTTTTCTAATGTCAAAAGGGGTTAATGAAAAGTAATTTCACTGAAGTTAATCACTTTTCCATACAGTTTTTCAAATACATTAATAGAAGAGGATTCAGGATGAGGCCATGCACTTTGTAGATAAAAGGGCAGAGATCCCAATCATCATAATTTTAATTCTTGTAAGTTCATTTATGTTGAAGAGTTTCTGTTTGGGTGGTATTTAGGCTGAAGCCAATTACGAGAGCTTCCTGTGTGGACAAGTAGTCTACTGTTGAAAAATTACATTTTAAAAATTAAATTGACTTTTTCCTCTCTGCTTCCAAAAGAAAAGTACATATTCAGGCATACATTGTTCTGGGACTGTCAGTGCCATTCTTTGTGCTCGCATACAAGATCAATTTCTGTAACTTTTTCTGTGGACACTGATATGCAGCTTGTTTGCTTGCTGTTGTGCCAACGTTTCTTGGATATTAGTACTACAAAACAGTGAGTGAAGAATATGATATTATTTTAGTATGACTTTACTAATTCTACTTAGAAATGAGTGAAATTCTTTTCAGATTAATAATTGGTTTGTCCAACTATATATACTATAGCAAAAAATCAAAAGAATATAAATCTATCACTTTAGATTGTGCATGTTGGACCAGAGTTTTCTAAGATTACATTGAATTTTCTAAGACTACATTTTACCTCATCCTCATCCAGAGGTTTGCTACAATCTACAAACAGAATTTATCATTTATCCATTATTTTTGAGTGTGAAAACTCATTATGCTTATTTTCAAATCCCTGGAATGTGATGGATTAAAAAGCTTGATTTGTACAGGACTGAGATTTTTTTTCTTCTTAAATGAGGTCATGAAATCAGAACTGAAAGATAAAAATAAATTCTAACATTAAATACTTCATAGTGGATTTCAAAAAGTGGCTTAAGCTAATAAACTATACTTTAAAGATTATTTCATGATGAACTAATACGGAGAGGCACACCTCTAAAGTGGAATGAAAATGATGAGAAATCTCAAAAGGTCTTGGTAAGAAGGTGGCAATGTGAGACCATTAAAAGAGCATAGGATGTCCCTGGTTTGTTAACAGTGAGTGCTACAGACAATATAAATTTGGCAGAATATTTAGTCAGTTGCATAGGAACAGCAACAAATCTTCATCTGTAGCTCCAGAATGTTCTTTATTCTTTACAAATTAATATAATATGGAATTAAGTGCCATATTATATTCGTAAAACTATTATCTTACCTTAGGAGAAGAGATTAAATACATGTCTTTATGTGGTAAGGTTAAGCACAGTTATATGCATAGAATGGAAATATCTCCCAGTGATTCAAGATGGTTAAGTCAAATATTTTTGAAGAAATATCCTCTGAATAAGTTATCATGATCTTATCCATTGTAATAATTCCTATATCTTCCTTTGGTGCACTGAGTACTGGTCCCTGCTGGAGTCAGAACAGTGAGCTAGAAAGTCAATGTGGCAAATCTGCCTTAATGTGCTCATTATACAGCTATTTTCCATAAACATATTACCATTGTTACACAGCAGCCAGTCTTGATAATATTCTAGAAAATGGGTGGAAACAAACAAACAAACAAACAAAAACAACACAAAAACAAACAACCATCCCCAACCTTCTCTTTATGTGATTCTACAAACAATGTATGACTATTGATTAGCTACACAAGTTGCTACTTCAAAGAGGAATGTAAAAGAAATAGCTTCAGTATTTTTGGGTGATTTACTTATACTGATCCTGGCAAGGTCTATTGGATACTAGAAAAAAATCAAGCTGATACATTAGATTAAATTTCTGTAAATGTAATTAAGTCCTGTCCTGGGTTTGTTCATGTATCAGTAAACTAATTGCATTTAGTCAAACATTTGCTTTGAGACTGGACAAAATTAAATTAATTTCCCTAGCTGTAAACTATAGGAAAGCAACACAGAGTAAATTGCTGAAGCATCTGGACTATTGACTCAGAAAGCAAAGTTACAGCAGAAGTGTTGATATATTCAGTAAAAAAAGCCATTAGAACAATTATATCTTACTTGAAGAACAATTAATTTGTGGCAATAGTATTATAAATAATGACTAAAATAGTTAAATAAAAGTATCAGTAGGGAAAGTTTATTTTCTTCTGCCTCTTGGAGATCAGTTTTAAGAACATGAAATTTCAGATTCTGCAGTATGTTTGACACAGGTGACACAAAGCTAAGTTGAACCAGACTTTGACTGAACAGCTCACAAAGATGCCCCTGCTTAGAAAGAAAACAGGTAGAAAAATTATGAAAGGGAGCTGAGAGGAGCAGGACAAGCTCCATTCCGTGCATAGGAGAAAGGGTTCAAATAATTGTCACCTGCACACGTATTGAACTGAAGAAGATCTCAGCTCACAGCGGGGTTGTGCATGGAGAAAAATGAAAAGATTTGGAAAGAATATTAGTAAGAGTATAGATAAAACCCCTGCACCTCTCTCCTTATCTCACTGATCCTGGAGATGCTGTAGGCATTAGGCACCACTCATTTAGACCTGAGGCTTCTCCAACAGCTTTTCATCTTCTGTTTGTGCTCAAAGTTACAATTCACTGGGCCCCTGCCAGTAAGTGGAGTTTCTTGTCTTTACTCGGAGTGGAAATTTCAACAAATGTCTTGCACTTTCTATTTAATCTTTTGAGAAGGAGTCCAAGTACTTCAGACGGAAATCTTTTTAATTATTGGGATGTCATATGAAGAGACTAAGAACATCAGTTTCCTCTGTGTCCTATAATTAAGGAGGCTTAAACTCAGATACTTTCCCTCTGCGTTGATATCTTGAGGTCCTGGGACAACTGTTTTACTTCCAGCAACTTTGTGAATCTAATCCCTCTTTTCCTTTTTTTACAGGTGGGTTAGAAACTAAGCAAAAAAAATCAGGGAAAGATTGAAAAAAAACTCCTGATTTGGTCTGAAGTGATTTTTATTTTTTTTTAAACTGCACCCCCCCCAAAAAAAAAAAAAAAAAGAAAAGAAAAGAAAGGAAGATTTTGTCATACAGCCATGGTTTTGTCATACAGCCGTGGGTCATACAGTTTAGTTCATTTCAAGTTCATTCATTATTTTATATTATTTTGAATAAAAGTAACAGAAATATGAATGCTAGAGATGAATAGAGGGTTTTGAAAACGTAAGTCCAACATTCTTACTCAATTTATATTTAAACTACTTCATTGACTGTATACTCTGTCTGGCTCTTTCACGCTTATTCTCTTTTATGTATTGGAGTTTACTGGTTAGAGCATTTACTAGACTGAATGCAATCACTTGCTCAGTTCTGTGTGCATTTAGTTGCACTGAATCATAGACGGACTAAAGAATAGAATGCCACTTCTGTAAGAAACTCTGTATGCATAATATTTAAAGGAAATCTAGTAAACAAAGGAAGTAAACCCACAGAATAATGCCCAGACCCGAACATCATATAAATCAGAAAAAAGGCTTGTAAAGATCTGGGTGATATTCTGGAATCATATTCTCTGGCAGATGAAGCAGCACTGGAAAGAAAAAGGCATGTTTATCACAGCACTATGTTTTGCTGTCTCCTGATTTGGAACATACTTAGCTCACAAATACTCTAAATCATTCCTTGAAGTGGTAAAGCAAAGGCTGGAACAAATTTTAACTTACCAAATCCACCAGTATTAGTAGCTAAAAGTTCTAATGTATTAAATAATACAGTAAATCATACTTGTAGAATTTATACAATCTTTAGTCTGTTAGTTTGATTTTATTGTATCATATAATTCATCAAGATGTCATTAATTTTCTTCTATAGTGAACAAAATAAGCAAGCTAATTTGCATCTATTCAGGTGTACTCCTACTCATTTAAGCTTCATACTTTGTGATGCATAAAATAAATAATTGACTCATTCCCGGATGAAAAAATAAAAGTAAAATTATCAGGAAATATAAAATTATTTCATTTGCTTTTATGTGGTTCAATTTCCATTGTTCACTTTTATTTTCTACAGAAAATGTCACTGTTGTATACTACAGTATCAATTCATAAGAATAAAAAGCCTTCTGATCATTAGAACTAGACCATCCAGTTCAGTATGTAAGTAGATTTAATTTATTTGACCACACTGTCCTGTTTTTACTCCCTTCAGATCACAGATCTCTTGATACTGAACTCCTGAGAACCTGTGTTTCCGTGTAGTTTTTGGTTTAATTGTCTCACAGGCTTAAAACTGGTGGCTTGAGTGCTAATAGACTTTACCTATATTAGCTAAAATTACTTTGTTATCAATGATATGGAATAAAAGAGTTTGTCACAGTAAGAATAATGGTATGAGGAGCAAAAAGCTCCTAGAAAGAAAATATGGATCATCTAACAATTTCAATAATTTATATTGTATATTTATGTATATTTAGTTAAGCAATTTTAGTGTACCAACTATTCTTGTTCAGAAAGAAGGAAAATTTGTGGTAAGACTTGAAAAGCCACAAGAAAGACAGAAACCAAACCAGAAAGTACAAGACACTGTTAGACAAAACAAGGCAGAACTTAGAAGATGGAAAACAGAATGTGTGAATGAGGCTATAGGGTGAAAGACGTAGCTGAGGCTGTGAGTACTGCAAATAAGTTAGCTGTGGTTAACTTGCTCTGCAAAATCTAGACAGCAGAATATAAAGTGGAAAAAAAAAAAAAAAACTAGCTGAGAAAAAGGTCACCCTAGAATCTGTTTAGTAAAATCTGGGACCTGTTATCTCTAAGCAAAAGCAGTGTTGAAGTAATTCTGAAGAGAGAAATATAAGACATGCCATGCAAAAACAATCCAGCCCTCCATGTACTCTAGTATTCTATTTTTAGCAGTGGCATAAAAAGTTTCAAAGAAAACTGCAAGAAGACATGTGGTAAGCAATTATAAAATTTGCCTTGAGGATAAAGTTTCTTCCTGCACCCCATCAGTTACAGGTTTGTTTATGCCCTTAGGCATAAGTATTAATATTCTCTCCAAATACTTTTGTTTTATAAAGCTTTTTTTTTTTTTTCTTAACAGTATTCATTTTTATTATCATTATTTCTAATCCCACTGACCCTCTGGAAGCCCGGGTTGTCTGCTACAGTAAATCCCACCACACAGTTACTTACTTATGTGTCAGAAATATACTTTTACATCTTTAAAGGGCAGTTGAAATTACTAAGTGTTTGCTCTGTAAGATTTTCTGAGATCATCACTGACCAAAATCAAAGATTAAGTGAATTTCATCAAGCTGTATGGTGAAGGAATTGCGAGAGATGGAATTTAGAGAGAACAGGTAACAGCAGTTTTACCAGGCAGTTGCCATTTGTGTGGTCCTTGCAACTGTCACATAGAGACCATAAATGTGACAAACATTAAGTATAACCAGTTGTGCATAATAATCTGTTTAGATTGCATAAAACATTGCTCTCTGGTTTTCAGTTAAGATGACTTCACAAAAAACAGAACTCCAAGCCCCACCTCAGCCCTAAGTTATTGTCAGAGTATCTGCAGAAATTATAGGAAAAGAGAGAAGGCTTACAACTCCAATTTGGACAGACCAATTTTTTACATTTATGAAGCTTAGTCAATGTATATATTGTAAAGAAATAAATTGAAAATATATTATTGTTTTTAGGGATATATGTTCTCAAGCTGCTGCCTTACAATAGAAGACTGGATACTGAAAACCTGTGGTCCTGTGCATAACTCAATAAATATAGTTCAGCAAGACAGCTTATGCACTTATGTTTCTTTATACATTCAAAAGTTTGTAAACTGCAATGATACACAATGAAAATACCCTCATAAAGAGCCAGTTATAAAGACTCTTTTCTTTACTTCTATCATCGTATGTCTTCAAAAGGCAGTGCAAAACGGGCTGCAGCAGCTAAGCTAAGCTGGCTAAGCATTAGAAACTAATGAATTAGAACTCTCACATTCTCAGTTTTTAAAGATTACAGCATGCCACTATTTTCCTTTCAATATCTGAGATCTTAAGAGTTACTGTTTATTTTGTTACTTTTCTGGTAGACAGGTATGAACAATATTATAAACATATATAAAATTACATATGTAAAAATCAGGAAACTTACAATAAATATCAAACCTCATAGAAATTCTAAAAACAAATAAAAATCCAAAGACCTAGTAATTCTATGGCAATCCATGCCTATCCAATGTATTCTGAAATGCATACTGGATAGAGGAATCTCTACCAGCCCAGATGCTTCACATCTATGAAAAGCAAACAGAGAAAGGACGGATCAGAAGTGGATGGATATTAGAGAATGATAGGAAGAAATGGGAATGCAATGACAAATAAAGGGCTTATCTCTGGCATTTAACCACAGAGCTATAGTGGAGGTAATGAAAAGCTCTCTTGCTTCTGGTGATGCTTAGGGAGCAATTTGAGAAAGATAACCTTCTTGAGTTCCTGATGCCAAAGAGCTCTGCTGCTGATGTCAGTCTTTTAAATGGCCTGTGTGGCCTCCAAGCTAGTGACCTACCCAAAAAACCCTGCTATTTTGCCTTCTGCCTGGTTTCTGCAGCAACACGTCCCATGGCTATAGAAAGATAAAACCCATCCTTTATTCTCAGTACCATGTTCATGATATAAGTAACTATTAGGCAATATGCTCAGAGGAAGAAAGGCTACTGATAACTTAGTCTTTTAGGTAACTCCTCCCTCCTCAGCTCCCACCTCATGCTATATTTTAAAATAAGGGATATTTGCAATTTGTTTTGCAATTCTCTTTTTATTGCTATGCTTATGCCAAAATCAGGCCTTGAGATTCTGGCCGATAAGATCTTTTAGTTTAGGTTGCTCTGAAGTCTGAGAGACTCGTTTGCAAACTGATCCTAATTCCATTTTTATTTATCTGCCCTTGTAACAGGTAACACTGAAATTTTTATAATGTGGATTCTTTTGTGCCTTATAATTTTTTATTTTATTTTATTTCTATTTTTCTATCTAATGACTTGTGCAGAAATTTTGTGCTCGCTACATGAGAGCCATATTTTCATTCAGGCTAGGGGAAGTTGCCATTGTGTGTGTGTGTGTTAAAAATTTCAAAGAACTTTAATAAGCTAATTTTTTATTCCTTTAATCATAGTATTCATATAACTCGAATTATGTTAACAGATTCAGTTATAATTGAGCTAAATAGTATTATCTAAGCCTTGAGAACTGATAGATTTAATGTTTTATCTCAAATTTTAATACAGCATCATGTTTTATCAGGCTCAGTGAAACAGGTTTGTTAAAAAAGCTGTAACTTTATAAATACAGAAATTGAACAGGACTTTGATTTTATCATAAGTCTGATTGATAGGCGCATAATGATGAGCTATTGCTTATTAACTACAGTGTGCATTTAAGTAAGTCTGTTCCTTATCAGGAGAGCCTTTTGGCACCCGTGTCTCTTTATTCCTTTAAGACCCACTGGCTTAAATCTACGTACTGCATTTGAGCAGGGTTGTTTTCCTGATACACAGGGTTTGAATAAAAACTGTTTTTGTACCAAATGCTCATTTTTAGGCCTAATAAACAAAAGCCTCCTAGAACCCAATTATTTTAGAAATGGGTGTTGTTCATTGTCCTAATCTATGTTCATGTTGTGTGATTTATGTTCTTGTTTACAAACTACACATTGTCATTTAGGTCAAAAATCCATAGTTGGAAACTACCAAAAAGCAGATTTACTGTACAGATAGAGTGTAGCAGCTAGGAAGGAGCTCAATGGAGGATTAAAATCTATTGACAATTATCCATATTTTGCAAGAATAACATTTATTTGAAATTCCCCAAAAGCACAAAACCGCACCTTTTCTGTTTTAACATAACTTCAACTGGCATTTGTTTAGAATTGTGTCTGTTGTGGGTAGCGTGGTATGAAAATATTGAATCTTCTCTTTTATTCCATCTGTTTCTCCATGAAATATCTGCGCTCTCGTCACAGAATAAGAATCTGATATGTGTTTTAGTTTTGCACATTTTGGACATAATCCACCAGATTGTCTACATTTAAAGCAGGGAATTGCAATACGAGAGGTGGTTGGATAGAATGAGAAGATATTGTTTAAGAGAGCAAGAGAAAAGTGACATGGACAACTATTGGCAACAACAGTTCAACCTCTGTAAGAAGACTTCAAGACTCATTCTAAAGAAATCTTAATTAAAGATGCAGAGTTGAATGGAAAATGGCATAAAGACAATATGGATTTACAACAGGTAATGCATATCACAATGACACGATGTCTTTCCTTGGTAAAAGAATTGATTTTATTGGCAAGAAAAATACAGTACAGCTAATCTATCTTGAGTTCAGTGAAGCATTTGATTTAGTGTCTCAAGGACAATTATTACTTCAACTTGAGAAGATATAGCAATATGGTGGGATGGATAAAGGATTAGCTAAAAGGAAGGTGAAATAGGTAATGCTGAAGATGGAATGAACAGCTTTAAAGTTATTTACCAGCAGAAATTCTGGAGGCCTAATCTTGAGAATAATTTTATCAAATGTTAATGCTAGTGGCCCTGGTATATGTTATTGGAGCATGTTGCTGGAAATTGTTACTAAAACTGCTTCTATGCTAGCGTAGATTAAAATTTCCAGCAGCTAAAACACAGCAAGCTGGTAGAAAAAAAAAATGCAGGATTTTGAGGGTTCTGTGTGACAAGTGTGACAAATGCAATAATATTGGCTAATGAGGATTTACATTATTTCAGCTGAGATTTATTTATTATTATTATTATTATTTTGCTAGGCTTCTTCATTAATATCATTCAAAGAACTTGTTTATAGGAAATATATAAAGAAGTATAGAAGACAATATTTTAAGATTCCAAGTGCCTGACCTATCAAAAAGGTGCTGTTATTACAATTTCATATTTCACTAATAATGTCTTTTATTTTATTTTATTTTATTTTCAGAAAAAATAAGGGGCTAAAGTTCATACCATCTAGAAGGATCAAAAAAGTTGGAAAGATACAAGAAATGTAGAATGGATTTCTCGATGCACCACAATATTTTTTCCCCCCCTTCATTTTGAAAACATGCACTTGCATTCTGAATACAAGTGAGTAAAATTTCAAGTTTGCTCTTAAATGTCAGAGATAGTTGGATAAACTGGGGGCATTTAAACCATACTTAAGCTTTCCATGTGTTGTAGCTTCAGAGCTGAGGCTTGGGAACTGATTTCTTGCTCACTGGCTGTAACTCAGCCTTGTAATGTAATAATGCAATAATTTCAATGCAATAATGCATTGAAATGCAATGCAATAAAAATAATGTAATAATTTCTGACTTAAATTTAATTTCAGATACGCAGGCTTAGTTCTGTGGTTTTGGTAAACTTAGAATTTGTTAAAGGTGTTTATTTAATATATTTCCAACCAGGAATCCTCCCAGTAAGTGACCAGGAGTTTTCATGTGTCAGTGGCACATAAGAATAGTCTGATCTAAAGCAATAATGTAGAGAAAAAGACTTACTTCTTTGATATGAATGTGATTAAGCTGCATATTGAACTGAGACATAGGAAGGTTCCAAAAGTGCTCAAAATTTACCCAAACTATTTTCCAAAATAAGCATTGTGTATACTAGGCTTCCCCTCTTTTGTCTTTGGACAGTGCACTGAGGTGGTGACGCAATGTAACTTATTTTTTTTTTGCAAAATTTACCACGGCTTTTTGGTATCTAGTGTACTTTCGTATGTAAGAGCGCTTTGTAGTCCTTGCCTCTCTAGTCTCTTTGGGCTCTGTCCAGCCATCATTGCCTCTGTTGTGGACATGCGGTTCTTCCCTTTAGTAGCAGTGATGAAGTAGCAGCAATTGTGGTGGTTGTAGCAGTCCTGAAAGAAAAAGCTTCTACTATCACTCCATCCATGCTAAGCATTTGACTATTTATACAAACTATTAACAAGCTTTTTCCTGTATTTTCCTGCATAGAGTTATGTTGCTGCTTCCATTCACAACCTATACATCAGCCATTACTTTAGGTGATTACAAGAAATCTAGCTGTATCACAAGAACCAGTGTTTTTGTTTCCAAAATGCCAGCCTGTTACACTTGTAAATTGTCAATTATCTTAGAAATTAATTTACTTACAAACTTATTAAGAAGGCTTTTTACAGACTTCATCAGTTTCCAGATATTTTTCAACAAATCTAAGACTGTGAAATGCCAGAGTTTTAAATAGTGGTAATTACTGTAATTATTCTGGCAATAAACTGTACAGCGTTGACTTGGCAGTGCTATAGGTTCATGGTTGGCCTTGATGAGCTTGGAGGCCTTTTCCAACCTAAGTGATTCTATGATTCTAAGAGCATACATCTTCCTAGCAGCAGCAATCAGCCTTCCTTGAAATACTGTTTTGGAGAACGTGTGTGAGAGATGTTGCACTTGCAGGAAAAACAGAATTCTCCTGCTTGGTTTTAAGGCCATGTCAATAGTAATGAAATACACAATATTTCTAAAGTGCTGTTTAAGCTGCCACTTTGCAGAATACCATTAGACAATGATATTTACTACAAAAAAAATGTTCTTAAAAAGCAAGGTCAGCTAGAAAACGAATCAAAGACAAGGGTTTATTTAGATGAATTCATTTTTGAGATGCAATTGTATCTGTTTTCACTGGAATTAGTTGTGGATGGGGAGCATTCCCCATATATTACTCTGGTTTAGGATATTGTATAACAAAATATAGTGGACCTGGAACTAATACTAACTTGAGAATACTGGTCCAAATCTTAAAACAGCATTTACAGATCTGTTGCTTAGATGCAGTTTCATTCTAAGCAGTGAAGTCATTTTTGGCCACTAGATGGGACTATACAGCTTCACGCAATAGTATTACCAGCAATTTTTGAGAATTTCTTTTACATGCAGTTTATATATATATACATATATATATATTTCTGAGACTTTACTGAGAGTTGCGTACCCCTCCTTTGCAAAGGGTGAAAACACCAAACAGTAGAGCCTCTTACAATCTCTTTAATGCTAGTGAGAATGTGAAAAAAATAACAAACGTTACAGTCTATCCCAATAAAAGAGCCAGAAAGCATATAAACCAGTTTTAGAGTTTTAACAAATGAGATTATCTTCTGTGGAGACTAATATTGCAATCATGCTGCTTGACAATATCCTACTTCTACATTTTTCATCTTCATCTTTTTTTTCCTTGGAGTGCAATTATCTTAGTTGTTAACAGCTGAGTCTGACTTTCTAAACTATACATTGTACACATTTCTTTCTAATCTTAGTCTCAGCCAGGGTTCTGTGATATTTTATGCACATTAAGATGCTATAAGAAGTAAAAGGAATGAAAACCAGTTATCCCTTTTCCAGCTAATTCATTGCATTCTTCTTCAGTTTTCTTGTGATTAGATTCAGAATTATGTGGAGATACTGATGTAGCAGTAAAGCATTTTCCACTTTGATGAACTCAGCAGGTTTTATTTCATTGTGAGACAATGTTTTGCAGATGGAAAACTGATCTTGGTTGGTTAATGTGATTCTAATGCTTTTTTTTTTTCATATTTCTTGTTCTTGATCTTAGTGTAATAATTGCACTGTGTTTTTTTTGTTGTTGTTGTTGTTTTTTCTGAAGTCTAAGGATATTAAATTTAATCAGCATAGGAGAACACATTTAAATCCCAAGGCTATTTTAATCTGATATATGCAGGAAAGGTCTTGACCCTGTGATATGGTTGTTGCTGAATTTATTTTTGTTTCTTGGTGGAAACGTGAATTTCAAGCTCTTTGACCATCTGTTTAAAAACTAAATAGAAGGAAACAAAGCAGAACTTGATTTTATTTATTTATTTTTTGCAATATTTGTTAAGAACATGTGGAGCATACTTACAGCATCAGGGCCAACTCTAATGAGATAGTGATTTTACTTACTCTTTTTATGGAAGATACTACATAGCTGGCTGGTATATCTACACAAACCTGGGTTTTACTATCAAAGCTGAGGCACTGAAAGCCATCTAGGTTTTGGTTTATTGTACCCCACTGAGAATTTATACTCTAAAACAAGAAGCCATGGGATTAATAGATTATTATTCCACTTTAGCTTGGCAGCACAGAATAGAGACAATACCATTAACACATTGAAATACCACAGGTCTTCCAGCTGCATATACATTGAAGTGGGATGAAAAACCAAATTCCAGTGGTGCCTCACAGGAACGAGATTTTGGTTGATGAGTGCTAGTCCATTATGGTCATTTAAATACTCTCAGCAAGACAGAGGTGGATTCCCGGGTACCAGTAAATACTCCCTCTGTATAGGGTCCAGAGTTGTCTGAGAAATGCCTTACAGTTCTTAAAACAGACAGCCAGGACACAGAGCAAAATAATCAGTTTATCTCTTGCCATTTCCAGAAAGATGTTACCCACCAACACAATCAGCCTGGATTCTAGTTCTTATTGCTGGTCTATATGGCGTGTACATGCCTGTATTCAACAGGTATCTAGACAGATACATATAAACACGTTTATATAATGACAAATGAAGAGTGGTTAGGATATATTCGTATGTATTTAAAGCTAATAGTTTTAACATTGACTGATACTCAAGTTTCATTGTGGCTCAGCAAATCTTACTGGTATGGTTCTTTTTCAATAATCTACAAATACTTCTGGACCAGTGTCATATAAAACTCATAGTCTGTGTGAGTAAAAAAAAAAAAAAAAGATGGTCTTTTCTGTGTATACTATAGAAAAAGAGAACAGCTAAGTACATTTTTATGTATAAATACATTCACATGTGTGTGTATGCTTCTGCAAGTTGTATTAAAGGCTACATCTCCAGACACTGTCCCGGATGCTTTAAAAAGTTCTTATTGTCAAAGGTAGTTTGAAAAGCTGACAGAACTGTTCCAGCAGTAGCACACATTATTGGTCAGCTTGCTTTGAAAACTAAAATTAGATTCCACTTTGCATGTCCCACTTCACAATCAGCTTCAAGTGCTTGGTTTCCAGCTATATCCTACAAATTCAAATGCACCATAGAAGAGAAAGTGTACACAGCAGCTGCAATCTCCCAGCAGGTATTTTCCCAAGCAGACATTCCTGACATTGCAATTCAGGCTTATCTATTTGTCATTTTCTTGTCACTAACTAACAGGGGGTGGAAGAAGGTTGCACATGTATGTACAAAGAGAGGAGCACAGGGCACAGTTTCACGTCTGGATGGAGGAGATTGGATCAGATCTGTATGCTCTCCTAAGATCCAGGATGACAGACCAGTCTTAATATTCTTCACTCCTTTCATGAGCTTCACAAAGCAGGTATGTGAAAAAAAAAAAAAAATCAATTTTTTTTTCCTCTTAAGACATTTATCCTTTTTACAGAAATTTTGCTATTTTCTTCCAGCAATAACTTAGACTTTTACAATTCCCTCCACTGAGAGAGATTATTACTGCTGCTCCTGTTGTTAAGCTAGAGTAGAAGCCAAGTGCTGCTCCTGATCTAAAGTGAGAGAGATCCTTTTCCTTCCTTATTCCTGATGCTCACAAGTGCCTGGTCATTTTAATTAGCCTGGCCTCTAGGGAGAAAATTTAATCTTGAGGCAGACATGCTTTTGCATTAGAATTCCTGATTTTCAGAAAATACATGATTACTGTTACTTTTTAGAAATCACATACAATTATGGGTAAAACTAAAGCATTATTGGTTTGCATACAGGCTTGAGGTTGCACAAGATTTTGTGCAAACCTCATTGACTTTTGCAGAGATCTGTTTTGGGTAAGACAAAAGCTGTGTTTTGGGAAAAAAAAACAAAACAGAGGGTAATGTGGAAGTAACTTTCACAGTATGAACTTAGCTGTTCCTGCTATTCAAGAGGTTTATGCAATGTCAAGAGGTCTAGCAAGGACATTTGGATAACAGGACCTGAGATGCGCTGATGGCATCCAGACTTGTCTCCACTGAGGTGATTGAACAGGCTACTTAGCCCATCAGTGACAAGGGGTATGAATAAGTGCTGCCTTCAAACACCATTACTGAAGTCTGAAGCTGTCAACAGCTCCCCGGAGGGAGGACAGTCTTGTTAGAATCATAGAATCATAGAATATCCTGAGTTGGAAGGGACCCTTAAGGATCATCAAGTCCAACTCTTGACACCGCACAGGTCTACCCAAAAGTTCAGACCATGTGACTAAGTGCACAGTCCA